>NC_079370.1:12713253-12850753 GCF_021018895.1 Seriola aureovittata | reverse complement strand
TGCCGCTTGAAGAATTCTTATAAGCAGAACAACAAGTTTGCTTCTACCATATCAATACCTCATGATAGCAGTATAAAGAATTACACCATCTCCCTGTGTCACAGAGACGAGCACACATCACACTTATCTACACAACTAAATAAGAACAATAAAATAAACTATCGAGAGCGCAGCCGTAAAAGAAGGCAACAGCTTCCGATATCAATTCTGATTATGGCTCACATGGGAAAACAGGCAAACATCAGCTGTATTACCTGTCAGTTTAGCATCGCTTTTACAAAACAAATCTGTCTGGAAACTGCAGTAAAAAGGCTTTATATCTGAATAATTCACAAACAGCTGCTAGCTCAACAGGGACCCACCACACAAGCTGAGTATATGATGGCTAACACTCTGTCTCACTTTGTATCCATAATATCAACAGATATGCTACAGCATATCATAACACTGGGAATATGGAATAAGTCAATATCTACGGTGGGCAAAAGTGTTTGGCTCACACACACACACAACACACACACACACACACACAACACAAGAAAGTGGAGAAAACATCATCATCACTTTCACAGTACGTTCAGGATATTGCATTTCGAAAAAAAAAAAAGACAGCACAGCAAATCAAGGAAACACCTGCATACAGAAATGCAACTTGTACACAACACAACAAGAGTAAGTTCCATCACATCAGGACGCTTGATTCGCTGAAGCTGACCACTCATCAACGATGACACACAATGAGCTAATGAAGTTATTGTTTCAGTTTGGAAAAACAAACCTTAACTAAAGGTCCACTTACTATCTCTTTGAAGAGCTTTGGACTTCATGCTATGATCAGTTTTGTCAAACTATTTCTAAAGTCAACAACAAACGTCCACGCTTTCTCCTAGTTTAAACACTGTGATTGCATTTTTCCACAGTAGCCATTTTGACTTATCATAGCAGGAGACGAACAGGTGTTAACACGAACAATGGCTCCGCTCTATTCAAGTGTCCCAGTAAGCCGTAACAGTGTGACAGTGGGTCGGCACGAACAATACAAGGACTCTCAAACTGAAGCAGCTAAATGGAATTCACCCATCATTCATTTCATTATTTACACCTGTGCTTTTCCTACTGGGCCCACCATGTCAAAATGTCTTCTGTGAAAAACCATAGATGCCCAACATCACTCCCTCATTCACTCATTCATTTACTGCTCATTTATTTACAACTCCCTATATAATATACAATCAGTAGTTTACTGTATAGTGACCTGTAAATAGAGATTTCAGACACTTAGCCTATTAATGGTTCAATGGTTTTGTGTCATTGCTGACAGGTGTAGTGTCACATAACAGTAACGTTCGCATTGTGGGGTTGATGGCAGAAAGTAGTGTACATGCCAATGCTTTTTGTTCCACTGGGCACTACAGTAGATACATATATACTCAGATTCAGAGTTTTAAATAGGGAATAATTTTGCTCTAATCCTATTTTAGAAAAGATATCGGCTATACATCTAGCATTAGCCTCGGGCTAATTACTTTTTCTGTGTTGTGTGCGCCTTGCCGTATATCTGTATTTTCTTATGTTGACCGCATCACTGTTGACTTGCATTATCAAATCTGTTAATGTCTGCGTTTTATATATTTGCAGCATTTCTAAATGCAATCTATATCGTCAGTGATGGTCTGTTAATTCGCTTGTGTTTTGTAGAGTCGGAGTGCTTCGAGTTCTCTTTGCTCCTGTTACTATCCACTCAAACGGTTCCACGAGCAGCTGACTATCAGAGGATGTCAAGGTGTTTCCTGTTTGTGGGGATCCAGACATGGAGAACCACTGGGCGTTGGTCAGGAGCCCCGGGCTGTGGGTCAGAGACCAAGAGACAGTGTCATAGTCTGTGGGAGCTGGAGAGAGGGGCTGGGCCCAGCTCAGACTGAGCCAACTAATGCCATTAGTGTTTCTAATACTATTGTACTGTTCTCCCAGGCTAATGCCATTATACTGTCTCCAGTGCTGTGGGCCCATTCACCACACAAACCCCAGAGCCAGACATTTGGACCAACTTTACGCCTTATCTTTGATGTGGACAAAACACACACAATCGCTCTGAGCCCGATGTGGCCCGACCGGGGGGGGGGGAACCCATTGTTGCGTTTCTGTGAACTGGCCTGAGCAACCACAATAGCCCAGTGTGTGTGTGTGTGTGTGTGTACATATATACATGTGTGTGTTAGCGTGTGTGTGGAACCGCGCTCTCATGCCCTCACAATGCTCCATTGTCCTTCGGACCGCAACAGTAATTTATGTAAAGATTCTTTCTCTCCCTTCGTCTCATCCATCCCTTTTGTTGCTCTCCCTTTTCTTTCTCCGGTGTGGATTCCACTCATCTGGCCTCTCTCGTCACCCCCCCCCCCTTCCTGTACTGTCAGACTGTGTCCATCTTTTGCTCTTTCTCTCCCTCTGTCACTCCTCCACGCTTCTCTACCTCCGTCTGCTTCTCTGCTTGCCTTTATTTCTCCTTCACTGTCGTCATGTATTGATCTCCATTTCTTCCTCCTACACTTTGCAGTCCCTCTGTCTCTTTGTTGTCACCCTTCCATACTATGCATTCACTTGACTTTTTCATTCTCTGCCTTGTTTCATGTCCTCCCCCTCTTGGTTGGACTGACACCAGAAGTTGTAAAAAGTGAGAATGAAATGTCTTCTGATTTTACAGCCACTAAGCCATCTTCTCCCTCCCTCCCTCACTTTTCACCCACCAGTGGTTTGAAATAAATGAGTGAGGAGAGTGGACCACAGGGAGGTGTGCTGAAGAAAGAGGAAACCATCACTGACATTGTGTAACGGCCCACGGGTTTAAGAAAACATCATATTAATGTCACTCAGTGTGAATTTATGGGAAACATTAATGCCATATGCAGCTGTTTGCCGACACTCAACGCCTCATAAAAAACACATTGGCTGAAGATGCTTCATCCCTTTAAAGTGCAGGGCTGCCTGGTCACACGCTTCCTCCAACACAGGTGTCTTTGCACAGGCTGATGAACCGAAACATCAAATATTTACACATCTTTTCTCTTTTTGGGCTGTTTTACTCGGCTGCCAGTGTATGGAGCCTGGAGCCAATATTCATGCTTTCACTAAAAAATACATTTCTCAGAAAAACAGCGGTAATGCACTTTGCATATTATAACACTTTATAGCCATGACCACCCCACACCTCCCGGCCCGGCACTTTTTAAATGTCGACTGTTTCTAAAACGATTAGTTGATTAATTGATTAGTCAGACAGAAGATTAATCTGCAGCTATTTTGCCGATTGAGTAATTATTATTAATAATCAGTGATGAAGCAGATTCTTATTTAACTCCTAGGATTATGGGTAAGGTTTGGATTACAATTTTCCGTTGTTTTAAAAGCCTGAATTTTCACTTTTTCCTTATGAGCTGGAGCGGTTGTGGCTCAAGAGGTATGGCGGATTGCCCACCAATCACAGGGTCAGTGGTTCGATCCCCAGCTCCTCCAGTCCGCCTGTAGAAGTGTCCCTGGGCGAGACACTGGCCCTGATGTATCATTTAAATGTGAGATAGAAAAAGCACTGTATGCATTGAAAAACAGCTGTGTGAATGTAGCTTGGAGTGTAAAGTGCTTCAAGTGGTCAATAAGATTATATAAGTGCAGTCCATTTACCTTATTGTTGATTTCAGTTTTTAGTCTATTTTTCAAGCAAAAATGCAAAACAACACCTAGTTCCAGCTTCTTAATTAAGTCTTAATTTATTTATTTTAAGAATTTGATTCTTTTCGTTCAGCAGTTTGGCATTTTTTCTTAAAGTGGCCCTACTAGTGACCCTCTTCAATCTTTGAACACCCTGCCTTAGTGACACACACACACACACACACGCACACACACCTCTTATACTTACAGCTGTAGTAGTAGTGGTGCCCTGGCAGAAACTCAAACCCCAGTGAGAAGGGTGTGAACCTTTGGATCTTCTCAGAGAAACGCACTGGTCCAAATGGAGCGTAGGGGGTGTTACACTCCCATCTCTTGATAGCCCCCCTGGTCTCCACACAGCCCTGGAATGATGCCTCTCCCACCAGGTAGAGGGCCAGCGTCTCCGGTTGCCCGGAGCCCACGGTCTCCTTGTTGGGGAAGTGGGGGCAGTAGATGTCCAGGTAGTCGTTCAGATTCACCTGGATGGACAGATCTCCTGCCGTTAACCTGGAAGATAGAATGACAACAGCATTAATATTTCACATAACGATTACATCCACTAATACGTGACTGAAGGGTAAAGAGAGGTGGTGATTAAACCCAGACAGACAGAGAAAGAAAGAAGACAGATGACAGGTATTCTATAATTCCTAACGCCTGGAGGAATGTGGATAGTTCACATGTAACATTTACATAGGGTGATAAAGTCTAAAGAACGATTTGGGATTTGATATATCACACTGATACAACTCCATTTCACTTCCAGACCAGCAAGGGAGAAGTGTTGAGCGACAGTGAGAGAGAACAACAAATCCTCGTATGCTAATGAAGAGCACTGAGGGGAGTGCAGTGTAAAATAATCTTGACTCCCTTTGCTTTTCACTCTCCCACTACACAGATATACACAGGCGTGTACAGACTCAGGCAGACGTGCATGTGCATGCACAACCGCGTCTTCAGTCAAGGTTGATTGGCTTTAGGCATATAACAACAACTCTGGACAAGAGCGCATCATTAGAATAGAAGAGCTGCATAATGTATGCTCCTTTAGACTGCGGATTCTGACTTCCTGTCAGCTACTGTATAAAGAGTTATCCGTGTACAAACTAATATAGAGAAAGAGGCTGGGGCAAGTACATGTAGGTCAAAGTAAGAGAGGTAAATTTAACTTGACAAAATCATAAGACAAAGATCACAACAGCATGACAAGACAAAGCAGGAGATAAGGAATGAGGAGAGAAATTTGTGACAAAAGGAGGGATGGGATGTGAGTGATGGAGTGACATGAGATGGGGCCCAGAGAAAGACAGAAGGAAGCTGATGAAAAGAGTCGTTGAAACAGGTTGAAGAAGAAAGGTGGAACAAGAAAAAAAAAGAAAAAAGAAAGAATAAAGAGGCCAAAGGAGGAGAAAAGTTGGATGAACAGGTGGAAAAAAAAAAGTGGAGTAAAAAAGAAAAGAAATAAAGTGTTTTAATTAGTGACCCCAGAGAGTCTGAGTGCAGACACACAGAGAGCGGAACAACGGAGTGGAGGAAGAGAGGAGACAGACTTTAATTGGTCTCCTCTTCGCATGGAGTGCAGGAGAAAACAATGAGGGGCAGAATGTGGCTTGGGCAGAAGGTTCAGGTCTGTCAGTGGGAGTCTTTATAGAGGGGTGACAGAGCGGAGGAGAGAGGAAGGGAGTGCTGGGAGTCAGTGAAGGGGAACATGGGAGGGAAAAGGAGCGTGGAATGGGGAGGGGGAGGCGATGGCGGTGTTGGACGGCGGAGTAGTCTCAAGTTAAGTAGGCGGACAGAGAAGAGACCAAAAGAATAAATGAGAGGAATAGAGGAGGGGATGAGGAGGAGGAGACAGAACTGATGAAAACCGAAATGAAACAGATAGACATGACAGGAAGCAGGAGACTGAGGTGGTCCTGCAAATCTGCAGAGGGTATCAAAGATGGATGGAGCGATGAGAGGAGAGATGACAAGAGACCGTCTGAGAGGATGTGGCCGTATGGCATGACCAAAGAAACTGAAATAGAAATCCATGTTCTCTGTTAACTTTGCGACTGAATGTGGGCGGGACGCCGTGTATTTCTGGCAGAGATAATGGAGCAAAAAAGAAGTATGTGTGTGTGTGTGTGTGTGTGTGTGTGTGTGTTCAATGGGGATGCAGGTGAGACCCTGGAGGCAGGTCTCACCAACGCTGCATCCTGCTCAATAGGTAGCGTGCAGAATTGGCGATCTATCAACTGGACAGGACACAATCGATCAGGATCCCTCGCTCAGGACACACACACACACACACACACACACACACACACACACACACACACACAGACACACACACACACACACACTCCCCTGATCAATACCCCTTCTGTGAATGCGTGCGTGGCCACATCCGATAGCTCTATTACCTGTGTGCACTAATTACAGCCGAACAAAGTCACTCAATTGTTTGGTTAAGAGAACACAAAAGCACATAACAGCAAGAGCGCACGCATGCACTCACACTCACACTCACACTCACACACACACACACACACACACACACACTTACTCTCCCCACTACCTGTGGTGCTTTCTGAGGCAGAGAAATGTTTACTTAGGTGCACCAGCTATGGAAGAGTGTGTATGTGTGCGTGCGTGTGTGTGCGCGTGTGTGTATGTAATAACAGATGTGTGCTGTGTCAACATGCTGCACCCCCTGCTATACATGTCATTCACCGCAAGCTTCTTCTGCAATGCTCGGGTTCTGTTTCCACCACCCAACCCCCAATCTGCATTCCTCCTCACTCCCTTCTTCTCCTCTATCTCCTCCCTCTTCTTCCCCCACTTTTGGATGACACATATTCATCTCCCCATCTATTTCTTCAGAAGCTTCATCTCTTCCATGTTCTCCCTCCTATTTCTGACTCCTCTCTATCCAACATTACCCCTTCAACCCCTTTTCCTCCCACAAGCCTCCGCCATCAGCCTGTGCCATATGTATGCCAGCAATTACAGAGGCAGTGTGCTCTACTGATGTCAAACTGTCAGCCCTCTTTCTCTCCTCGTCCCTTCCTTCCTCCCTTCCCTTCTCTCTGGCCCTGGTAGGCTTGGGTACGCCCTAATTACACTTAGCATCCTCCCCTCCTGCCAGCCACCACGCAACAGAGTGGTGACAGCACAGGGGCATCATGGGAGCACCGAGGAGCTGTGGGTGTCAAAGAACAGAGTGCTGGAGTAGCCTATCAGCGGGAGAATCCTCTGGAAGCGGAGGAGAGGATTGGTTTTGTCCAGTGTCGGAACAGGAGGGGTGGGGGTGGGTGGCAAAGACACAGAACAGGCAGGCACACACACACACACACATACACGCACACACATGTGCATTTAAGCACATGTGGGCGTGAATACACACACAAACACATGTTCACACACACCAGGACATGAAAGAACTTCAGGAGAATAAAACATGCTCTATCCCTCATGCCAGAGGGTGATCAGTGACACCCTCGTGCGGGCTGGTGCAAGCTCTTGGTTGATAAAGAAAAATCTGACTGAGAAGCCAAATCAAAAATAACATGCGGGGCCCTTCAGTGGAAAACTTGAAAAGGCCAGCATTTGCCCTTTTTATAATTACAGGAAATCACATTCAAAATTCAAAAATTGAACATAACCGAATAATGGCTGATACCCTCCCAA
Source organism: Seriola aureovittata (assembly GCF_021018895.1). Taxonomy (NCBI): domain Eukaryota; kingdom Metazoa; phylum Chordata; class Actinopteri; order Carangiformes; family Carangidae; genus Seriola; species Seriola aureovittata. The sequence continues at coordinate 12,843,379 of NC_079370.1, read as the reverse complement.
TGTCCATGTAAATGTACATGCACAAAGATGCATATATAAGTGTAAGCGTCTTTGTGTGTGTGCGTGCATGTGTGCAGTTATAATGAAATGCAGGGGGTTGACTGTGGCAGAGACCTTTGATCCTTTAATATGAGAGAATAATTAAAGGACCAACAATCCCACAACACGGCCTCAGGAATACAGAGCAGATACTCGATCACGCACACCAGCTGCATACTACGCATACTGAATACGCTGGGGCCCTTAACGCAAGTACTGCACACAAACATGGGGGATAAAAATATTCGGCTACAATGAAAATGCCAACAACACTAACGTCCCAGATGAATTCCAAAAATGTATATTGTAGGCACAGTGGTTTTGATAATTACTTTCATGCTTGTGATGGTACACTAACCAGCCCACAGTAGAAGTCTGCTGGTTCCTGGTAGTGATGACGGGAGGCCGAGGGGCTTGGTGGAGTCTCAGTTCTTCCGTGGTCAGTCACAGCAGGGTGACCGCTAACTCTGGTCACTATGCTGACTGGGCACAGCATGCTGTGCCTTGGCTAGGCATAGCATGACACAGCTTCAGCCTCGATGGTGTGTGATGTAGTAGCGCTACTTGGTGACATGGGAGGATCTTTGGTGCTCTCCAGGACGATGACTTTGTGAAATGGTATTGTGAATTTCAGGTTTTTTGTTTTTGATTTTGCTGTATCAGATGGGTGCGGTTTGCTGTATGGTGACAGCTGAGATCATTTCAGGCGAGTCATTAATCTCAGTGAATAAAATAATGTCAGCTTTAACATACAGAAGAATAGAATTTCTGCAATCTATGGATTCGCCCTGAGGTGAAGTAAATCTGTGCAGAGCTTTCACAAACAGTTAAACGCTGCTGGACTTTGAAACAAGGAGAGGCAGACTGGGAAAGTCATATTAGCTTTTAACCCTGAAATTTCATACAACCCTGCCCTGCCAGAGTATAAACTGTACTGCTTGGTTTGGAGTCAGTTATGAGGTTGGAGTTGATGGTATTAACATACTGTCCATTAGTTAGCTAGCAAGGCGGCTAGCTTGGAGGGGTTATAGTGGCGGGCAAGTGCTAGCATGTTAGTTCTTTTTCCCAAAGACTCACATCACTGGTGAATGTTCCCTTTTGAAATGATTCATCAGATCCAGAAGTCATATGTACTTTTCCTAAATGTTAACAAAGTTAGACATGGTTAAAGGGAGTGTTCTACAGTGTTGTCTGTCTTTGGGAGGCAGAAAAAAACTGTACGATTCCTAGATTCAGCGCCTGAACAAAAACAGACGTGTGTCTTGTGCATACTAGTGCTAGCATGTTACCAGCTACTGCTCGCTAACTAGCCACACTTAAAATGTCGCCAACCTTGCACTCCTACCTGTTTTGTGGAAATGTGCTAACAATGTTTGCTGTGTGAAAAAAAATCTATTTTTCGACACACGCGTGACTAGAGAGGGACTGAAGCAAAACTTGTGAGCACAAACGAAACCTGATGTGAGCAGGTGAATGAAACCAGCCTTCGGGAGCCTTTAATGGGGAAACAGCAGACTTACAGTGGGAAATAACTGAAAGAAAGTATGAGAGAAGTTCATGACAAAAAGACCCTGAAGACAGAACAGGAGAAAAGAGGGAACGAGGCAGATAACTAGGCTCTCAGTGACCTCCCGCTCCACAGGCTATCCTAATCTTCAGAGGAAAACAGGAGAGGGAATCATACAACTGCAGTGCTACATCCATGAGAACATCACAGAACGAGGGGGAAGGAGACAGACTTCATGGACTCTATACTGCACCTTTTCTAAGAATTTGCACGGCTCAATCCTTTTTGTTCACCATTTCCTCTCTTCTACTCGATCTTTCTCTGCATGGATATAAAATTGGAGCAGGATCAGGACTACCCCCCACCCATCCCCCCTATATTTGCTGCCCCCCCTCCACACCCACATAAAGCCATGCTGTGTCTACAGCCCAAACACCAATGTTGTGTCTAACCTGGTGCTTACTCCCCTCAACGCGCACAAACAAGGACTCCACCCCCCACCTCTGACCATCTGGGGCCCCCCACCACCCTGCCTGCCCAGCTGGCCAAAAAAATCCCTTCAGCTTCCCCCTCCTACCTCGCATCCTCAAGACTCTGCAGACCCCACCTCTTGAGATTTTCGGTGTCACCAAACTGTGGCCAAAGACGGTGATCAGCCGCTTCTCATAGAGAGTAAAGAGGGACTTAAGGAGAACAAGCTGTTGCTGTTATCTACTCTTTCCTGTTTGCTATGCCTGTGTGAGTGTCTGCGTGTATGTGTGTGTGCTTCCTTCAAGGTCAGCAGGAAGTGTACTTCTCCTCTACACCAGACCTTTCGCTTCCTTTTCTATGGCTCTAATCTTTGAATGTGGATGGTATGTGAACTTTCCCTCTACTTTTCCCCCTCTTCCATCCACATCCACTTAAGTCTGTGGTTTTTCTGTACATGTAAGTTCTGAGAACACACACTGTATTAATATGGATCAGGATCTGAGTGGCTTACCACCTCTGCTAAACAATTTCCTGGGGAAAACCCTGTGCCATCAGACAAACCAAATCCTTCCGTCCTCATAAAGACAGAAGGAGAACAAGTGCACACATGTACACACACTGCAATGCATCATACATCGATATGAATTCTGTGCATAAGTGCTGGCCACTGTAGCTGTGGGCGTCTGTGTATAACCTAGATGGAGTGATTGGTTGCACACCTTTTCTTGCCCTGCAGGCTTCATTAAATGACCAGAAGGCATTCAGACCACTCGACCTCTCATTCAAACTGCGCAAATCAGCAGGCTGCCTCGTGGACTCACATTCCCTATCAATTTATGGACACAGAAAGAACACACAGACATACACACAAACACAAGCACACCTGCTGCTTCAGGCCTAAAGGGACTCTCAGCCTCAGGTAAAAGACAGACCCTATTTTCTGCCTGTTATAGCATAGGTCCTCCTCTAGTGAGTGTATGTGTGTCCATTCTGTGGCACTCAGCAGCACAACAGGATGTATAGCTACGGCCATCAGAGCTAAGGAAAATTGCATGACTCTGGCCCACAGGACCAATCAGTATGGAAACGAATCCATCGGAACCATTTTGATATGGCTGCAGGTCTGCAGAAACCATCATCCCCCTCTGTGGCACAGCTCTGTCATGCATAGGCGCCGCTCTCCACGTGTGGTCTGGTCTGATCCTAAAATAAGCTTTCCAGCGACTTTTCCGGGAGGTATGAAATTACTGTCCACAATATAAACAGCCAAGATTGCAGTCTTGCAGTCTATGGCTTCTTTTTATTTTCACTATTTGACCAAAGACACTGCATGCTGATGTGTTGCCTCACTGTGCCCACCAGCACGGCAGCAGCTATAAGTGTTACCCGACTTGACTCTCTCACCTGCTCTGCGTGGGGGTGGTCAAACTTATAAGAGGAAGCTGGGGGTGGGCGGGGGGGCACAAGAGGAAGAGTTTCGGCTCTCATGCAGAGAAGAGTGACGGAGGAAGTGTGTGCGGCAAAAGAAATGTGCATGGCCGAGAACGCACTGCGCGTACACCGAGGGGTGTGCAAGGGGGTAAATAAGGTCAGACGTGCCGTTGCCAGGACAACAACCAATCCGGAGCTGGGATTGGTGCCAAGCCAACACCCCACCCATCCATCCTTCACTCCATCCGTCTTTTTTCCTGCATCCCTCTGTCGGACAGCCTAAACCTCAGAGTAATGAGTGCTCTCCATGTTTCTGCAGACTAAATGGAGCTGCAGTGTAAATACAGGGCTGATTTGTACAGGTGCCAGGCCTGGATACATAAACCTGAATATAGCTACAGTAGCTCACCGCTTAGACACCGACAGGATGGAGGGAGCGGGGAGGAAGACAGTGACAGCTATGATGGGTGGACACAAAAAGCCATGATTCAAACTATTTATGAAATCTATCAAAGTGTATTACTACAAAGACGCAGCTGGGCTGATTTACTGTGTCAACATCATTTGTCTCATGTTTAACTTTGCTGTTTGGACCCTTCAGCTTTACACAAAGTGCCAGAGCAAATAAGTGTAGCTAAACAAATTAATGTTAACTTTGAAGTAACACTTACACAAAACGTTGGTTATATTAGGTTTGTGTTGATGGGGCAGGCAGTACAAGGCCAAGGGGGAACTTTTTTCTATCGAATATAAAAAAAAGAAAAAAAAAGAAAAACTGAGATAAAAAGTATTTTAAATAGACAATCGACAAAATAATGTGCAACAACTCTGATAACTGATTAATCACTGAGGTTCTTTTTTCAAGCAAAAATGCCAAACATTCTCCAGTCTCAGCTTCTCAAGTCTAAAAATGTCCAGCTTTTCGCCGCTGATCGCCACTGAAAATCTAATATCTTTGGTAGTTGGGCTGATGAAACAAGCAGTTTATAGATGTCACCTCTGCCTCTGGGAAACTTTTTCCCTATTTATACACCAAACAGTTAACCAGATAAACAGATTACTCCATAATGAAAATAATCATTACATGCATTCTGTTTGGTTTCAACTTGTTTTCTCTGGTCCTTTTGTCAGTGCCGCCTGTTTGTATGTTGTCGTTAATTTTGAGCTTTAGTTTCCCCTTCAAAATCTCAAAAAATATCCTTTTCTTTATGATGTTGAGCAAGATGACTTTACCAAACCCAACTTTACAGCAGTTAAGCTCTTTTGTCATGAGATGTGTGCCGCTGGTGTCATCCTTTACATCACATAATAAACAGTATGTAAATAACGTTGCGTTATAGTTTTATCTGTGACTTAATAAAAAGAGTTATTTTATGTTTTAATCCTCCTCTTAAGGTGTTCACTCGTCGGCACCCTCATCTATTATCTTAACTACACTTATCTGTGTCCAAGGTCTGTCAGCAAAGCCCACCTGTGTAAGTGGGTTAAGGAGGAAATGCGAGCAACACACCTTAAAACACACGCGAACACACGTTTGGACAAATACACTTCACAGTGAAAAGGGGCGCTCGCAAAGCAAACACACTCATCCAATAAATTAGACTTGGCTTTGAGAATCCATCATTTACTAAGTGGGTCACACTTCTGATGCGGTAGACACTCTCTCTCTCCCCCTTCTTGCGCTCTTGTTTCTGTGTCTCTCTCTCTCTCTCCATGATGTGAAGGTCAATGCCGGATCGGCAGCACCGACTCTGTATCCCAGGTGTGCATTCCCTCTCACGTTCCCTCTGTGTCTGATTATTTGGTGGTTGTTAGCGGAGGAATGGCCAGCTGGAGGACTGGAGCCGTCCTTCAGTCGGTCAGTGAGCGAGTCAGTCAGTCAGTCAGTCAGACACACACAGACACACACACAGTTAAGACATGTCAGGGAAACCTGCCCTAATACAGCCAACAGGCCTGAATTATTTAAACAGAGGGAAGGAGAGGGAAAAGGAGAAGATGGAGAGAGATAGATTGAAGAGGCACCAGAGTTAAGGAGTAAATAGAGTAAAGCTGGCCCCTCTCAGTCCCTCCGACTCCCGCTGAACTTATTTAAAAACTTCTATACTTGGTTTCATTCCCATCTGCTTTCTTTCACCCCATCTTCAGCAGGTCTCATTTCCTTCCCCTGTCAGCAAAGCCTACTCCGTCTTGCCCTCTCTTCCCTCCATTGCTTCTCCCACCACCATTTCCCCCACTTCACCTTCCACCCCCCCCCCGTCCCCCTCCCTCCCTCCCTCCCTTGCCATCTTTCTCTCTGTTTATCTAAGCACTTTCACGGTCACTGCTCTGGAATCCCAGGAGTCCAAACTGCCCCCTTCGCCTCTCCCTCCCTCACAGCCGATCCATGCTTCTCTCTCCCTCTCCATCTTTCTCCGTCACAACGGTTAAGATTCATATCGCTCTGTGCATCGGGGCTATGGAAGGTTCCCCTTATTCACCCTCAAGGCAGCCAGCTTTGTCTTGTTCTAGTCACGCACACTTGCCCGCCCGCCCGCCCCACCCTCACACACGTATCCACCCCAGAGGTAGGCCACTTGCATTGATGTCTAATACAGATCAACAAAGTCTTTAAAGTAAATCAAGAAATGTTTAAACAAAATCGGTCCATTCAGCTTCAAGGCTACTGAGCGTGTGCGTTACTTATAAATTCAATTCAGCTCCAGTGCATTAGCTTAACCGTGTGAAATAAAATTCATGCTTTCGACATTTGGGTTGATAAAACTGGATGGCATGGTTTGCCTCGAGGCCGGATGCCCCTGAATTTCTTAGAAAGGGCCAGTTACTTTCCGTAATACTGATGAAGGGTTCAGACACAATAAGAGGGAAAGGGGGGGGGGGGGGGGGGGGGGGGGTGGGGGGGGGGTGGATGGATTTAGGAGCAGAGAGGAAGGAAGTGGCGAGGGTCAAGAGGAGAGGTGCAGACTCCAGTCTCATGTAGCGCTAGCAACAACAGCCTGACACTGGACTGGGATTAACTGATTAATTTGGGATTAAAGATGACTCGTCGCTACTCTAAGTAATGAACCACAATGACCCAAAATTACAAGATTAACACGCAGGAGGTACAGCAGGCCTATGTGTGAGCGTTAAGTCTGAAGAGTAACACAAAGTCCACTGTAAATCAGCTGCAAAGTTAGCAAATACCATGAAAAAAGCCCCGGTTGTTTAGCTATTCGGTATCTACCTTTGATGAAGAACAACACTGCTCAGAATAATTCTCTTTTCTGAGAGGAAATCTATCAGGGAAGCTCGTTAAATGTAAAATAAAAAAATGTGGGGAGTAAGGGATTTTCTGACTTTCATGACTGCGCATTTGTCACTGGATGTATTTTAGGAGAACACACAGATTAATTCCACAATCATAAACACGGAGCGTCTGCTCCAGTGTTTTGAGAAGCGCACTGAGTACAAGAACTCCATTTCCAGCTGAATGGGGGAGCAATGAGATTCATGAGTTCTCCTGCTACAAGGCCATAGCTATGGAGATTTGGGACAAGGCTATTTCCCCACTCCCATTCAGCAAAAAAAAAAAAAAAACAACCACTATGCTCTCAGACTGTGAATTACAACCAACTGATGAATATAACAAAACAAGGGTTTGGACAGTGACAGAGAGCAACTCTTTTAAAAATTAATGTTTACTCACAAATGTCAAAAAACAGGAGGGCTAAGGCTTTAAGGAAGATTTAAATGATTGAAATAACGAGCACCTTTTCCCTATGGACAGGTATTTACAGTTTGTACAGGGTCTACCTCCCTACTCTGCGTTCTGACATGTCAGCAGCCTGTCAGTGTAATAGATGATAAAACTTCCCGTAGGATCCTACAAAGGCAATAACATACATAATGTTCTGTGATAAAACATGGATATATATACTAAATATAGGGTGAATAGATACCAGCAGGGGCGGAGCTTGAGTCTCAGCACAGAGGGGGCAAGAGGGGGCAAGATTTCTTGAGGGGGCCCTTCTGATAATCATTTTAAAATTCACAACTGTAAATTAGCTGATATGTCCTATCTTATCCATAGAGACAAATTGTTGTCAGTCGTGTTAAAGGGTTTCAGTGCAGAGAACAGCGTGTGGTGGAGGCCCACATGCAGATAGACAGCGACCAGCGACAGGCAGGTGCACTGTCTCAGTGCCATGACTTTCTTATAGAGATGAACAATGTGCAAAAAAATAAAATAAAAAATCATATTTCGATTATTCTGAAAGAAATTGTGATTGCAATGAGTCATGATTTTAGAGGGAATGGTAACTAACACTTCAATTTCACAGAAAAAGATAAAAATGATGATGATGTGATTCTTGCTGGGGTCTGAACCAGACAAGCATGTGCCTTTACGTTTGGAGTGTATGATTTGCAGGCTGGTGCATATCTGTAGCACCACAAACACAATTTTACCTTTATCCAAAACTTGCAGCGCTCGAGATTTGGATGTTGCACTTGGCCATATTTCAATTTTGATAATATTTTGATTAATTGTTCAGTCCTTTCTTTCTTACACAGGAATAAAATCAACCTAAAATAGACACAGCGGTTTACAACACTATACAGGGACTATTCAAATACAGAGTAGACATCCTCCAACACCACAGGCAGGTGCTGAAATGCGGTAAACATGAAGTTAAACAACAGATTAATCTAACATTCGTAACGATTTTTTCCAAAATTTCAAATCGATAAAATACTAATTATGGATGTTTCACTCACTAGTTGTTGTCCCTGCTCAGCCTGGTGTAATTCAGTGATGTCCATTTGTGTGTTCCACCATAGAACTAAATAATCCAGACAGGTTAACGAACTTTGTAAATATCCCAGCCCTTCATCCTCCTCTCCCTCATGCTATGCTTTGATCGATGCTAGCCTTGTGGTTAGCCTGTCAGGCTAGTAGTGCTAGCAGTAACATTAGATTGATTATCAGTTCCATCGTCGTGTGTTGAAAAGCTGAGCAAGGCGAGAAAGATGTAAGAGGAGCACGGGATATAATTAAACGTACTCTCTCGCTCCTCGTGTTTTGATGCACCTGATTTGTACTTTCTCTCCATTTTACCGCCTAGCTAGATTAAAAAAAAACACACACATCAGTTACACTTTAACTTCAGCACTCCGTCTGGCGGCATTCGGCCAACCAATGGTGTGACTTTACTCAGTCAGTGTCAGGGACAGACATCTGCTGTTGCACTCAAGCCAAAATGTGGCTCAGTAGTGGCCCCAATGGAGCGTTGAGCCCTGGGGCAGTCGCACCCTCTGCCCCGGTGGTCGCTCCGCTTATGGATACCACTCATGTAACCGCACAACTGCAGGTTGATCAAAGAACTAATTCTGGAAAAAAAAAAAAAAGGTCTGTATCCTTCAAACTCATAAATAAAAGATTTGATTGGAACAAAATGTTGAGAAAAAAGGAGGAAGGGCAGAAAAAAGAACAAGGAGGCAGAGAGAAAAAATAGCAGTGAAGAATACCAGGAGACAAGGATCAAGCTGTGCATTACTGCACAACTGAAAGTCATGTGGTACTGGTTATTGCTACAAAAATAACACATCCCAATATGGCATGCGCGCACACACACACACACAAACACACACACACACACCTAAACCATATCTCATCATCTTACTGTAAGCCTCAAAAAAATCTGAGCGCTGGCAAGTTTAAATAAGCACATGATGCCACATTCCATTCATCTTTTTTTTCCTTTTTTTACTATTGAGGTTTTGTAATTTTACAAAATGTATAAACAGTATGCATAGTCAAAACACACACACACACACACTCTCTCTCTCTGACAGATACACAAAACAGAGAGCAGTGTCAGTTTTAAATGGGGTGTGATTTCTACTTTGGCTCCTCCCGGAGTCCGAGCAGCTGTGTGTGTGTGTGTGTGAGAGTGTGTATGTGGGCAGGGCAGCGGTAGTATTGGTACACCTGTATAAGAGTATGTGTCACAATGTGTGTGTGTGTGTGTGTGTGTGTGTGTGTGTGTGTGTGTGTGTGTGTTTGTGTGCGTGCATGCGTGTGCGTGAACCCCTGCATGTGTGTTGGTATGATGGGAGGGGCATGGGGAAAGGGGGGGGGCTCCTCACGCCTGCCTGTGACAGTGATAGTAATACCTGCTGACATTCTTTCTTCCCTCCCTCCCTCTCTCGCTCTCACCTCATCCCTCCATCCCTGGGGGCCTTCCCGAGCTGTTTTGGGACTTGAAATCTGTTGACTCTTTCCCTACCATCCTCTCTCCTTAACGCATTCTCCATCCCTCACTCCCTCCACTGCAGGTCTAATGTTTTTACCATCTCTGGGGGCTGACGAGAAAAAGGAGCAGAGAGTGAGTGTGTATATTCATATGTGGAGTGTGTGTGTGTGTGTGTGTGTGTGTGTGTGTGTGTGTGTGTGTGTGTGTGTGCCAGCGAAAAAAAAAAGAGAAAAAAGAGAAAGAAACAGAGAAGAGGAATGTGTGTGTTTCACATCATTGGGGGCTGGAAAGTAGGCTGTGCTGCCATACTTCTGGGAGGCAATGCCAAAATAATATTAGTTTTTGTTCCACCATGGAAAAGTCTCCAAGAATCATAAAGCAGATTCAAAATATCTACATAGTGAAACATTTGTCATGTGATCCATCTTCTCTGGAAAACACAAAGCATTGGATAAAAGGTGTGTTTAGGAACTGGGAATATAGCCGACTACTTGAAGCTCTGTTTTTTTCCACAGCTACGAGAAAGTAATTCGAAAAAAAACAAAAAAAAAAACAGAATAATTTATAAAAACGTGCAACACACACCCACTAAACACACACACACACTCACACCTCTTCAAGTATTTTTTATCAGAACGTCTTTGTTGTGTCTAGATAAAGTGTAGAGGAGCTGCGCCTCGTAGCGGGTTATTAGTCCATAAAGTTTGTTCTTGGTGTGAAGACAGCCACGCTGACACTCTTCCACAGCGACTGGATTCACACTATCACACTCGTGACACACTGCGCTGCAGAGTGTACATGGCATGGCCAAGCTGTGTGCTGGTTCACAATACAGAATCATTTTAAAAATGCCAACAGAAGGCACCATTAGTCATTAGCAGGCAAAAGAAAGCAACTTAAAAAGGCCAGACATGAGAAATGATGCAGCGTATTCCCTTTTCTCTGCTTTTTACTAGGATTGAAGGTTTCCCTCACTGAGTGGATTTATGTGATTTCATTTAAAGCAGAGAACTTTTGTATCCTTCATTAAGCCTTCCCATGGCAGGATTATGGAGGTATGTCATGCACATTTATAATATTTCTTCAAGTCTTAATAAATGTCACTTAAGATCACGTCTTGCTGGTTTTTGCAAGACACTCTGTGACATGGACAGCTAGCTAAAAAGAACGGTTAAGCCTCCTAACTGAGTCTTTCCTTTAATCCAGGGACATACTGCGTCACTTAAAGCTAACAGATATGAATATTAAACACTTTAAAACATTATCACCAACCATGGACGTTTACTTCAGCACTGTGTCTCAGAATGTGTGGCATTTAACCTACTTATCTAACTGGCTACATCTACTGCATACAAGATGCACTACCACAAATCACATTTATAACGATTCGCGTTCGCTGAGAAATCTACAAAAATACACATTCAAATCAAGTACAAAAAGGAAACGAGATAAACAGAATAGGTCCTAAGAGGCAGCTGACCACAGGAGGACTCATTTAATAGTGACCAAAACAAACGTAAATCACTGCACGGTGTACATACAAAAGCAGGCGCACTTTCTAGGAAATGCAACTGCAGAAAGTGAGAACACAGGCAATGTAAAAAAAAAAAAAAGAAAAGAAAGAACTCCTGCAGTGACTGTCCTTAAGCACCGTTTGAAGAGTTGAGGCATGATGGTAAAGCATGTCTCAGTGTCCTCCTGGCAGCGAGGACACTGTATGGTACAATAATCCAGGTTCCTGCTACAGCCTTTTGCTCGGCCCGGGTCAATACTAATTCAATTTCTGTCTCAGGGAATTCCCAGGTTGCCTCTTGGCAGGATTTCTGAGCTGAGTGGAAGAGCATTGTGCGAGCTTATACGTTCGTGAGAGTGTGTGTGTGTGTGTGTGTGTGTGTCCGCCCTGCATGCGTGTTTGTGAAATTCTAAAAAAAAAAAAAAAAAAAAAAAATGCACATGTTGGCTAAACAACAAGCAGATTGTGTTGTTTTGGTCAAGCTTAAATTGACGCCGCTTCCCACATTTAGGGTTCACATGTTCTCACGCACACAGTTTAATTGCTGTTTTGTATATCAAAAAAAAAACAACAACACACACACACACACAGTTGGGCTGACACCTACAACAATGCCCGCTCATTGTGGTGCCATGAATGGATGAATGAATGAATGCGCTCCCGCTCAGTGCTCACCAACAGCCCTTAACCACCATAACCGCCCTCTTCACACACATACAGCACAGCAGCCATTTTGTGCCAAAGCCACGGCTGCGCTGTGCCAACCCCCGGCCGCAGACAACACTGAACCTCATTTCATTCCACAGCTGTGCCACCCCACTTGGAGACATTCATACAATGCAACTTATTACAACTTAATGCAACCTAATATTGATGTATGTGTGTACACAGAGAAGCAGGGCAGTGTTGGGGAGAGAAATTGGGAAAGAGATGGGTCCATATGCAGTCTGGCGATAATGCGAGAAGCCGGCGATAATATCTGGGTGTTAAATTGGTATCGATTGACTAAATATCCTGACCAGGAGGAGAGAGCGGCCGTCCTTTCATGCTTGTACACCATGTCTGCTCCGACAGCTCCAAGCTGCACTGTGACTATCTGATCCATTTTAATACAGACATCCTCACCGCTAGGCCTGTGCCCAAACCTCATTTTCAACACAGTGTGCTCGAGTCTTCCTGCGTATGTGTGTGTGTGTATCTGTGTATCTGTATTCACTTCAAACAAAAAGGTTTTTTTTTTGTTGTGCCATATTTTATGTTGGTTTAATATAACACTAAATAGTAAAAATGGAGGATTACTGATTTCACACATGGAAAAAAAAAGAAGCAGGGAGCAGTGTGAGTCAGTCGTAACTTAAACCTGCCTCTGTACAGATTCTCTTGAATTAATAAAAATTAAAATGAGGCCACGTGACATTTTAGAGCAAAAGGCATAGTTGCACAATACTCTATCTGCACGCCCCACCTTCAAAAAGAAAACAAAAAACCCAAGCATCTAAAGGCGGTAACACGTCTTTTCCCTCCGACACCTCAGTCACACCTAAATTCAACTAACACGTGGGAACAAAACAATGACCTATTTAGACGAGAGGCCGGCACAGCGGTTGGTGAATGTTCCCACAGCCGCACACCGCTGGCCGGAACCGAGGACTTTTCCAGTGAAAGGCACTTTCGCTGCTCGCTGTGAGTGGGAGAGAAATCTCAGAGAAGTAGTGAGGAACATGAATCATGTGCGAGATCACAAGTGAATCAAAGGCTTGAGTGTTGGAATAGGGCTGGGTATCCTGGTACAATTTCTGGGTTTTGTTTTTCCAGAACTGAAATTTATCACTCTCTCCATCTCTTCTCAAGGAAACAAAGACTTCCCGTTTTACGCAAACCAGCCGGTCAGTTCCAGGCACGCATGCACGCACGCACACACGCGCGCACGCCGCACACACCTCTGACAGAGCTATTGTTCCACTGAAATGAACTTCACCCGACAACAATGGCACCAAATGTCAATTCACAGGCGCGCAAATCACTAAAATCACTGGCCTGCATTGTTTTCTGACAGAGATGAAGAAGATGAAGCACAGAGTTAACTCATCCACAGTTTACCTCCAGATAATACACTCAATACCACAAACAAACAGGACAAAGCACATTTACAGAGACAGATAGGACACAAAAACACACTCACAAACAACACACCTCTTGGATCTACACAGACCAAAGCAGCAGCTAGTGAGACAACGAGCAGACACAGAAAAGACACAGACGGGGGAGAGAGACGTTGATACAGCCTGATGACAGATGAGGAGAGAGAGAGAGAAAACCAGAGAGAGGCATGGAAAGAGTAGGGGGGGGGGGGGGGGGTTATTGCTTTGTTAGCAGGACAGGGAATAAAGTGGTAATTACCTCACTGTGGGTTTGTTGATTATAGTTCAGCCAGGTTCTCCATGTTAATCATTTACCAGGGGAAGACAGAGATTAGTACAGAGACAGACACAGAGAGGCGAGATAGCAGACAGGGCGAGAAATAGATTCATTTGCATGCACACACACGACAGAGGAGGAATAGACACAGACGGACCTGAGGGTGAAGGAATAAAAAAAGAAAAAGAAAAAATTTAAAAAAGAAAAAAAAGAAATCAGTCTAAAACTGCAGTCACCTCACCTGACAAAACACAATTACAAGCATAGTCTGCTTTCACTGTACTGTATACTGGATGTGTGTCTGCTCGCACAAGCGCCCACAGATCAGATGTGTGTGTGTGTGTGTGTGTGTGTGAAGGTATGGTATGCAGAATGTGATTTACTCTGGTATTTAAACTAGATCATTCGTGAGCGCACACAGAGGGAAATGATGCATAAACAGAGCAGAGATTACACGGAAGACTTATGAGGGCTGCTTTCAATAAAGATACAGAAAAACCAATACAAATATTCGTCTCCTCACACACCGTTTAAACATGCTTCACTGGCTTTTGAGCTCGACCTCAGTCTTTGTCGGAGGAGGGGAGAGCGAGACAGAGGCAGGAATGAAAAAGAGCGAGCGAGAGAGTTCAGAGGGGTCTAGACTGGTCTGGTGTTGTTTTAACAGCTTTAAGGTCTGTGTCCAAACTTGCAGACTGAGTTCAAGTGTAAGCAAGAAATGGGTAACAATATTCCTGTTGTGCATGTAAATGGTAAAATATTGTTATCTCCAATTGAAAAAAATGCTAATCCGCTGCTCTGCGGGGAAGAAACACTGAGAGTGTACAGGGAGGAGAGGAAGCAAAGAGTTGGAGAGCAGAGTCTGAAGTTTGAGCTGTGATCCAGAGGAACTGTTGCAACAAGTCTGCCTCCTGCCATGGCTGATAAAAGGGGAAAAAGAAAGGTAGAGGTGTGAGCCAAGAACAAGGGGTAAATCAGAGGACAAGGAAATGGAGTAGCTGCTTCAGGTATGGGTGACATTTATTCTTGTTACAAATCTATAAGCAGCTCATACACAAAGGTAAAAGCCTCTTTCTAAAGCAAGAGGAAAAAAGAGTTAATTCAATACTTTTAAGTTTTGGTGCTCTGGGTAAACTTCCTGACAGATTCTCAGTAAATTTATGAGGATGAATGTAGCACAAGAAGCAGACACTGTTGTATCAGCAGGTATTCTGGTCAAGCTATTTGGTCCAACAGGTTATAAACAACACGCACAAGGGAGGGCTGAATATACCAGTACACTAAAGCTGAGGTAAGCTGAAGTATCGTGTCAGCACTGGGAACACACACAAACACACACACACACACACACTCAGAGGACTCTAGTTGTAATATTTCACTAAGCTTTAACTGCTCAAGGAAGTAAAAAATAATTTCTCTTCTAATAAGGAACTATCGCTCTGAGATACACTGTTATAAAATTGTAAGTGATCGTAAACTCTGTTCATAAAATCATAAAAGAGGGCAATCGAACCACTTGAGCCCCACAATGAAAGAGGCCAGGGCATCTGATTCCGCAATGTTCAACGCTGACCCTGCAGTCAGTCTATCACTTCCATTTCAGAGCTCTATTTTTCAATCTGGAGGGTGCTAAATGTGTGCCAGTTAAAGTGTTTCACTGAGCCTTTGTTACAGCCATATTAGTCAGCAAAGAACAGAGCAACGAGGCCCTTCAGTCTCCACTTCACTGCCCCTGCTTCATTAAAACCATAAATCTAGATGTCGAAGGAAAGAGAATGTCTTCTGTCATATGTATTAAAAAGAGCCTGTTTGCTCACCAGCTACAGTTGTATTATATACGAGCTCAGGCTTTAGCGTAACGGCAGCCATAGCTCCTCCTCAAGGTGGTTTTCCCAGTGTCAGAGATCCGTGCAATTCTTTGGCTTTTAGCAGCCAAAGCGGCTTATTAGCTTAACCGTCCAAAAAGTTTTATTTCCCACATCACCAACATTCTCAATGAGGGCTGAATGGGAAGGTGCACAAAGGCCGAATCAATAACATTCTGCCAACATGTTCCAATAAATTCAATATGTGATTGTAAAAACCTACATTAATTGATTTTTGGAAGTACAACATTGATATATCAGTTTGTAAAGTTGTGGTGTTAGCCTATTTAAAGACAAGAGAGAAGTTGTGTTTCGACCAACCGTGTGAACGGAAAAAAAATTCCCATATCTTCTAAATTCCATATTTGCCCTATTTTGTTCTCTGTCAACTGCTGAGGGAAATATCTGGCTCTTAAGCTGGTAAAAAAAAATCCTCTACTAGTTCTTAACTTTAACTGCCTGCAGTTTGGTGCTGCCCAGGGTGGTTTGTTGGAGCTATTTCGCTATAAACAACGCTGATGAAAGCTGTGAAACTGAATCAGAACAGTACAGTTGGCTGTTTAACCAAAAGCAATGAACTGAGAGCTGAGGGAAACTGCAGAATCTCTGTGGGTTTGTCACATATAGTCATCTGATTCATTGTTAATATAAAAATAATGATTAAAGCAGTTTTAATAGATGAGTCCAGAACTTTTTGGAATATTCAATAATGAAGGATAATAGCTTAATTTTAAACCATTAGAACACTGTGGACAAATACTTTTTTTTTTTCCTCAGTGCTTTCTGTACCATGAACATCGAGTGCAGTCCTGGACCCTGCACTGTAGCTTCATGCCAGCAAAGGCATAGCTCTCCTGTCCCTGTGGTCCCTCTCCCCGGCCAGGCCACATTTACAGGCCTCAGGACAACCTGGCTGGCTGGCAGGCAGCTAATAGAAAATATGGTATGGGAAAATGACTGAAGCTCAACTAATCACACCGCCAATATCCATCACTGGGCAGGAGGGAGTCGTGAGAGATAAAGGGGGCGAAGGAGCGAAGGAGGAGCGGGTAGTGCAGACAAAAAAAATGAAAAGGAGAGTGGGATGTAACAAGGAAGGTAATGAAGAGTGAGGAGAGGAGAGAAGAGGAGAGGAGAGGAGAGGAAGTGAGTCCTAGCGGTAAACCCAGGGGATTCTGGACCGGGTGCAGCATCACGGCTCTGCTGATAGCTTTGTGATTGGGTGGTGTTGCTGATGAGAGTGATTCTCTGCCACAGTGGGTTACCCTCCGCCGTGATGCTGATGGCATTGTGATTGTGTGGTGTTGCAGCCGACTGTGTGGCCCTGCCACAGGCTGTGACCATTCATCCCTGAATCTCTGGGGAACAAGAAGGTGCTTCCTAATCCTCGCAGTGTTCCTCCCCACCACATTTCTGTAGGATCCCAATTACAGTACTGGGTTTCACCCACCTGGACACACCGGATATAACCTCAGCTGACTCCAGTAGGCTATACAGGATGAGTCCTGCAGACCTGACAAAGAAGGCCTTGGGGAAATTATAAGCCCCAAGAGTCATATTTCTGTCGTATTTTGTGCATCCATAAATGTAAAATACAAGAATGGTCTCTGTGGCCATTAAGTAAAAAGGTCATTCATCTGAAAGAGCGTTTGGGGAATCAGGCCTTATGGAGAGTGTCTCTAAATAAGCGGGTGACGGAACGACGGATGTGTTATTTTGGGCAGTGCCCTTACTGGCCCTGCAGGTCTCCCACCTCAGACCCTCAATTAGCCAGACTGGAACACCTGGATCAGCAGGTGAGCCTGACTCTGCCTTGCTAATGGCCCCAATCAACCCATTACACACACACACACACACACACACACACACACACACACACAAATATTCACAAACATACACACCCTCCCATTAGCTGACCACATATTCACTTATGCACAGCAGCACTTTAGACTTTAATATACACCTGTGTCCTCAGATTGCCATCTAGGGCACTATTCAGAACAAACACTTACTGCTGGTACTCTGTAAGGAGCATAATCACTAACTCCAAAAGGCAGGGGCCAGGTGAAAGCCAGGGTTAGAGTGTAGTCATTATGATAAAGATAACTACATGCAGGAGGAAGGTTAGATCAGGCCACTGTGTTTTAAATGAGAGCAGGCTGAATCCCCGGAGCTCAAGCTTTTTTATTTAAGGAATAAAAACAGTCTGACAGCGTTTGTGTTACGGCAAGTTTTAGGAAACCATACTTGCTCTGGCCCACTCTTTATTTAAGCACACAAGGACGTGATCTGCTGCATAGCAGAGATTCTTTAAGCCAACTACAGCCTGACTCATTTAGCAGGAATTATTGTGGTCGTTATGCAACGTCGTGGCTGAGCAAGTTCAGACCAGCGGCGTTTATTTTATGCAAAGTAGATTGAGTCACATTTTTAACATTAGGCCTAAACACCTCAATGCGGGCCGCGGTGAGAAGCAGCTCAGAGAAACTCCCCGTCTCCTCCCTTTGTTCCGGTTGGAGCATCAGTGCAGTTCACTCACCTTGTGTTTGTAGAATTCCAGTACACGACGTGTCTTTTAGCCACTGCGGCTGAGATGATGTTGAAGAGGAAAATCGTAGCTCTCCAAGTGGGAAGAGCTCCGAGGAGTGTCAACGTCAGGGAGCCCATCCTGACCGCCGCTGGGGGCCGCGGAGAGGCTCTGCACCGGCCGGGAGGGTGTGGTGAGCAGATCAGGTGAGGAGGAGGAATCCCGACAGAAGCTCGCGGGGAACAACTTTTCCTTCCAGCAGCTTCGGCAACTCACGAACCGAGTCAAACTTCTACGTCATCTACTGCTGCTGAAGCTTCGCATGATGTACAAAGGTAAACTGATTAAAGACGCTCAAGAAAAAAAAAAAAAAAGAAAGAAAAAAAGTTGAGTATTCACTGGCTGCAGAGCAGAAAGTGTGTACTTCCACAGGGAAAAGTTGTAGAGAGTGTGTCCAGATTGTGCATCATGGTTTTGGAGCTCTCACTGAAAAGTAACAGGCTAATAAACGAGACTGAACCTGAGTTTAAAGGCCAAGGTTTCCAGTACAGTATTAGATCAGAATATGAATTGGGACTGCCAGCTGGTTTGGCAGCAACAGATTGCACAGCGCGAGAAGGGCGGATCCGCAGGACTGAGGGCGGTGCCGGGGAAAACTTTGGGCCAATCAGTGGACAAGGGTGTGGTGATGTGTGATACTGTGGTGGGAAGTTAAATCTTTGTGAGGTGCGCCGACTGGTGTGGGGAGACAGTCTGTCACTGTTCCAGTTTTTTTTTTTTCCTCAGGAAAGCTTGGGACCCTCTGTCCTCCTTCCTCCTCTGGAGCTGGAGAGTTCAGCATATTTAAAGTCATTTCATGCAGCAGGCTCCAACACAGCTGGCACTGTCCTGTCCGACCTCCAGCCAGCAGCTCCTCTGCAGCAGCTGGCTGGGTGTTTGCTCAAAGGCACTCCAGCAGTGGAGGTTCACACAGTTCAACAAGCAAAACCCCCAACTTCATTCCCTCCTGAACTGCCCCCTCCAGCTTCACAGCTTCCACTTCCAGTATAGCTCCATGTAGGGCAGCATTACACTGTAAAATGCTCTTTTTCAGTTACCCAACACACAAGATAATCAAACAGCGGGGGGGGCCCCCACCACCCCATTGACTATAGTCTGCAAGATCCACATTTAGTTCAGCTACACTTGGCTGCATTAGGTGCGTGTGTTTGTGTTTGTGTGTGTGTGTGTGTGTGTGTGTGTGTGTTGATAAGTATTAATTCTCTGAGTGTTGTCTGTCGCCCCAGGGGAAGGTGTAGTGACAGTAATCACTACGCCTCCATGGGCAAAAGCCACTGGTGGTCCTCTCTAATTATCTGATTCTCTAAGTGTGTGTGCGTGTGTGTAAGAGAGAGAGAGAGAGAGAGAGAGAGATTGAGAGAGGTACTAACCCTGCTATTTGGAACAGCACTATCACTCATCCAGACAAAGTTACATTGATGGCTTTGTGTTATTATCTGCTGCAAATGCATGTCTGGCTATTTCCTCTCACACACCCACCCCCCCCTCATGTGTGTGTGGTTCATAGTGTACATATGCGTGTGGCCTAGGACTCATTAGCTCACTTCCTGGAGGTCCTGATCATTAATTTCCCATGATGCCTCAGTGCTCCTGTGTGGCTAATTTGTCCCTGGTGAGCTAGCGCTCCCTCAGCAAACGTGGAGCAGACCACAGAGGAGTAACTCACTCTGCTGGGGTCTCGCTCGCTCGCTCTCATTGTGATTGATCTATGGGACCAGACACTTCCTAACAAATTTTGTGCCAGAGGTTAATAATGCTTTGTGAAAATTCATTTAAATTATCCCGCCTCTTTCTCCAAAACGGAGAGAAAAAGAAATCTCCCAACTTCACAGCTTCTCTTCTTCTCTCTCTGTTTCCCTTCTTTCTTTCCTCTTTAATATTTGTTTCAATTTTTGTGTGTCTGCTATTCATCATTAAAAGCACTCTTTCCAAAACCTTTCCCCTCAACCTCTATCCATCATCCGTCCTAATCTTCGCTCTCATTGATCTTCTCATTACTGGTCAAATATGTTTTTTTTTCCTGTCTCCTGGCACAGTTTATCTCAGCAAACATTGTCTGTCATACCATAGAGTCTGTCTTACAGTAAATCTACATTCAGAATTACACCCATATTTATGTCAAGAATTCCTCTATGGCTATGAATATCTATGCAACAGGTTTAGGTTTTGGGGGGAAAAACATCTTAAGGTTTTATTTATTAAGAGTTTAAGACTCAAAAAACCTCAGTCTGCTTCACTGGGACTGTGTGGGTGTAATCTCTCGTGAAATAACCAACAATGTTGTAACTTTTGCAGAAAATTGCATGTTCATGTAAGAGCACATAGCTCAGACTGTAGTAAGAAGCTGGTACTTTTTCAAAAACAACTTTAATCAAGATAAAGATGATTCATGGAGATGTCAAATCAAAGTCTAAGCCCATATTGATTTTCTCCAGGGTAGGATTTATTTCTGTCATAGCTGTAAGTGTTTTTATTTTGCGTTGTGTTATGTATTTGTGCTAAAGCAAAAGGAGCTTGTCAGCTGTTTTCATGTTCATGGACAGATAGGTGACAAATGAAAGGAACTGCCAAAATAAAGTGTTTAGTAAGATGCTGGGCCGCCATCCTCCAAGTCTCTCTCTTGGAGGATCTGTGCCAATCTAACTCTTGAGTACAGATTTGGGATCTGACTCTAACTCAGTTCTATTGTTGAAATAATCACCATTCTTCAACAGGATATTCCCCTATTTGGTGTTTTGATGATGGCTGGTGATGATTATGTCGGTCCGAAATCTCTCAAAGATGGGTTGAGATCAGACCATTCAGTGACCTCTGTATGGAAGCAGTCACACTTTGTTCACACAGTCATTCAGGTTTCACTATGAGTGTTATTCGCTGAACTTTTGTACATATTTCATGAGCTTACGCCTCATCATTTAATGTCTGAAGCCAAAGGAATGTGAAGAATTTGAGAGAAGTATTCCTTTAAGTTCCCCTCCTCTTCTCTCCTCTCCTCTCCATCACTTCTTCTTCTCTCTCCATTGCTTTTGTACAGTAGTGTCACTACCCTCTTAATCCTGTTATCTCCACATATACAGGCTGACACCAAGCCACTCGCCATAGCTGTAATCAACTACCCTAAACACACATACACACAGCATGAACACACTCCTCTCCCTATATCGCTCTGTTTCTCCCTCTGTGACACACACACACACACACACACACACACACACACACACACACACACACACACACACACACACACACACACACACACACAGAGACTGGCCCCATTCTCCGTCTACTCTGTAATCCCACTATTTTTGGCCTCCTACTATTTTGATCGGCCATATGCCTGCATGTTTCACACACATCTTGGCCTGTCTATCACTCATCATGAGTACTGCCTCCCCCCCATAAGATATCTCATCCTCACCTGTCATTCTTCCCCTCATCTCTTTCACTTTTACTCTACTCCACATCCTCCTCTTCGTCAATTTGAGTTCATTCATTTCTCTCTGTGGCTGCTGCAACATTAAGATTCGCTTCCACTTAATCAGAGAGTTAGTAATTGTTTTAATTTGGCTTAATGATCAGGCAGGATTAATATGTTCTGTTTTTTCCATGATGGTTCCATGAACAACACAACACAACACAACACAACACAACACACACACATGCAGACTTACAAAGGAAGCTTTTGTCACAAGTTTCTCTTCTCCTTCATCGTTGTCTTTTTGTACATTCGGGAGATGTTTTTTTTTTTTTTTTCCCCCTGCACGCCTACTACACTTATTTGCAACAGTGCCAATTTTACAGGGTCATCACTTTACTTGTGTGTGTGTGTGTGTGTGTGTGTGTGTGTGTTTCTCATTCTCACCTTTTGCTTTTGTAAAAGTACATTGTCTGCAGCTCTTTTCTTGTGTGTACTGCCGCTCTTTTCCTCCCCCTCTCTCGCTGCGTCTCACTTCCGTAATTACAGCTCTGGACTCAAGCAGTGATGGTAAATGCTTTTCTATTCCCCCTCTCTCCATCAGTCTCCCTCAATCTCTATCGTTCCCTTTTTCTCACCAAGCAAATTACATCTTGGTTACTATAGAGACATGTTTATTGAATGCTTTTTGCCACACTTTCTTGCTTCCCCTTAAGCCCCTTTGCCTTCCCTCCCCTCGTTTTCCAGAGCTCCACTTGTCTTTCTCTCTGTGTTTACTCTTTCTTTTTTTTTGGACTCTTGCGTATTGATGGTCATCTGTTCTTTTCCTTCATTTCATTTCTCTCTTTTGTCACCTGGGGGACCACTTCAACGTCTTCGGTGAATAATAGTTGCTATTTGGAAAGACAAGATGAGAATTGAGTATGTTGGATAGATTTTCAATGCAGCGGAGCTATTGTTGTTGCCATGTATTACATATAAGCAGATAAAGAAGGCAGGGTCTCTTATTGTACTCATACTGCATGTGCTATCCATTACTATTGACTGCGTAAGTGGCCCCCACTGAATACAACACTTTTGAGATGCGAGCAATCCGATTGTGTCTCTTCTTTCTCCTCCTCATCACAGATACAGTGTCCAGTCTGCTTTTCTTTCTCTCTATCGGCTTTTCTCTTTTTCTGCTTATTCATCCCTTTTTCAAAGCAGCTGAGCCTGTTCTCCTCGTGTTCCCTTGCGTCCACCACTCTCTATCTTTGATAGGACTGTGAATCAAGCTCCAGTACTGTTTTTATCCTGATGGAAGTGTGTTCATATCACCCAGAAGAGAGTGCTGAGAGCTGGTATCAAATGCACGCGCAATTTCTGTTCTTTGCTTTTTCTTTGATCAGACAGTTTCCTAGTAAACGTCAGAGTATGTGACTTTTTTTTTAAAAGTGACAATTAGAAGATAAAAGTAAATGCTGAAAGTTGTGGGAGAGTAACACAGGAAGGGAAATGACTCAGTATTTTTTCTAACATTAGTCACCATGCCAGACTAAGTGAGATCATTGCACCAATACTCTTTTTATTTGTTTTAATTTATAAGAGAAAGAATGTGTTACATCTTCTTTCAAACGTTACACAGTCTCACTATAGATTGCAATTTTGCCAGTTTGGGACATAATCAACATCCACAGACAGAATCAACTTTATTACCAAAGTATATTGACAAAAGAAAAGAAAAAGAGCTTGACTCTGGTCAACAAGTCCTCCAGCTCATTCACAGGGCCCAGAACAAATGTGTAGTAGCATGCAAATATAGACACGCAACGAAACAAAAGGGAATAGCAAAGCTAAACAAAGATAAGCAGATGAACATGTGGCTATGAGGAGGAGGCACATACATGATGGTAACTGACCCATCTCCAAACTCTGTACTCTATTCTATACATAGTAAGTGAGACTAGTGACTTTTTCTCATTCCACTCTCAAGAGAGAATTCCCTTCTCAACAAGCACACATTTTTTGTTTATTTTTTCTGAGCTCACGAAAAGTTTACTTTTTGGAGATACATGATTGTCATAGGACAGTGATGATATACAGTTTTCATATGTTTTATACATATATACATTTTTTCTAATATACAAGGTTGCAGTCTGGTTTACGCTGTGCTATACAAGTAAGGCAACAATACATGGCAGTGAGGAGAATATTTGATATTGTATGTAACAAGTGACTTTTACCTATAGAGACAGAGGTGGTGTGTGTACTTTTATTGGTAAACAGAGTGTGTACAGTATACACAGTAAACATAGACTCACAGTAGGCCTGTAAACATTTTCACTTGTCATAACTATAGCTCAGTTCTATTCAAGTGCCCCAGTAAGCCACGACAGTGTGATAGTGAGTCAGCACCCTGAAACTGGAGCAGATAAATGGAACTCAGCCATTCATTCATTTCATTATTTACACTTGTGCTTTTCCTTCTGGAACATGTCAAAATGTCCTCTGTGAAAAAGGCCTATTGACAGTGAAAGGATGTTATTTTGTGGTCGTGCTATTGCACAATGACTTTTTCTTTTATGCTAATATGATTTAGATGATATTGTACTTGCAGTAAAATAAATAATAAATTCAATCACAAAATGTCAGTCGGTACCCAGTCCCTGTCTTCACCATATACGCCTCTCATCCTCACTCCGTTCCCATATAGTTCCTCTTTCCTCTCTGTCACCTACTTTCTGTCTCCCCTGTCCTCCCCCTCCTCTCCTCTTGCAGCATTTGTGGATGATTAGTAGAGTCAGATGGAAGCAAGATGAGGACACGGGGCCCGCTCTGCATATTCATCTGTCCTTCTGTTCCCTCCATTCACCGGGGCCGCTCGCTGCAGTCCCTTTCTCTCTGTCTGCTCTCTGTCCGCTTTCTCTCCATCCTTTCTGTGTGCCAGCAGTCATCCTCTACCCCGAACACCTCCACAATTTATCCTCTCCTCTCCCTTTCTGTCCCCTGCTGCACTGTATCTCCCGCCGCTCCTCTTCTCCATCCCAGATGGACTAAGTGAACCCTCTGTAGTAAAATTAACTTTGAGATGAACGAGGCTATGGTATTTTGCGCATGCAGTGTGGGTATTCTGCCAAAAATGCAGTGAAGGTTATGTCTTGATCTATTTACTGCCAAGACACTCCACTTTTGGGACATGCAGCCTCCTCAGTTTATGCTCTGATGTCTAAAAACAATCAATTCACTTGAGTGCCAAAAACAAATTTCCATTTCAATACAGTCAAAGAGCAGGTAGCGGGGGCAGACTAGTGGTTGAAGTGTCTGTCCCATTACAACACATTCAGCTTTGAACCCCATCAAAGTGCCTTTGAGGACGACTCCAATCCCTCACCTGCCCAGTCATGTGACTCTGAATGAGATAAGAGAGTAAAATGTAAATGCAGCTGTGTCGTCGGGAGAGGCCAACACATACAAGCGAACAATTGTCATTTTGTGTGTTTGTTTTTTTTTTTTTTTTATAAATGCCTGCAATCAATACAGAAAAGCCCAAATGGTGACAGTGACACCTTGATGTAAAGTAATGGCACAATAGTGCACATCTAACACAAACAAAACTACATTTAGTTTTTGTTTTAACCTCCTTGTATTCCTTCATTTCTTCCTTTTTGCAAACCTCGTAGCTTTCTTCATTAAGTGCACATGTACGACTGTTTCCCAGTTTGTGTCCTTGTGTCTGTAATCTCTGACTGTCAGTGTGTGTTTTTGTGGGCACTGATCTGATGGGGATTTGGCAGACATGCTTATGTGGTAGGAACTAAAAGCAAGTTAATTGTTCCCTTAGGAAACGTTCAAACAGGCCGGACCACTTAAAATTATGGGCTGAAGATAAAAATGCAGATTTTTTAATTTTTTTTTTTCCTGTCAATGACTTTTTCCCCATCAACGATTTTTCCTGTGAGTTATTACTGCAGAATCAGACACTAGCACTGTGAGTGTGTGTCGTGTGTGTGTTGTGTGTTGTGTGTTGTGTGTGTCGTGTGTGTCTGTGTGGGAGAGAGAGAGAGACAAAAAGAGGGAGAGAGAGAGAGACTTGTGTGTGTGATTGTGGATCAGTGCGCCATTAAAACGCCTCCTTCCTGCTGTTCTTACATCACAACATCTGACAGGTTTACAATGAATACCTGCAAACATTTAATTAAATAGGAAATGCACTTATGTTTTCCAATAATCCCACTTCACGCTCCGTAATTAACTCCACATACACTTAAACGCCGTCAAATAGGTAGATAGATTTACATCCGATGCACACGCCGAAAACTAAACGAACAAGAGCAACAAAAAAAAAAAAGATTCTGTTAACAGCTTTCATCTGCTCCCACGTGTCGACACGGTGGCTGCTGCTTTGTGATTTGAATTATTAATTGCTAGTTATTGTCTTATTGCTTGAGGATGTGGATTCTCAGACTGTATCTGTCGGCTGTGCCGTTCTTCCCCTCATGAGAAGATGGGTGAAAGTGATATCTTCTAATGATTACCCTCTCATTCTCTCCTCGCCCCCTCTCCCTTGCTGTCTTTCAGTAAATGAGGGAAAGTGATATGGTTCTCTAATGACCAGTGTGAATAATTGCCATCTAAATAAAGGCTCTGTTTGGTCCTAGAAATCTCCCAGTCTGTCTCTCACTATCTTTGTCTCGCTCATCCTCTCTCTAACTCTCCAACGGCCCATTAGCTGATGAACATACTTCTCCTGCCTTGTGTCTCTCTGCTGATTTCGCACCTCTAACTCTGCTCTTCATACTTATTATCACTGTGTTTCTCAGCGCTGTCCCTCTTTCATCACTGATCTTCTGGTTAAAGTAGTTAGACTCTTTTTTCTTTTCTTTATGTCCCATGCTTTCCTCTGCCTCAAACCAGATGGTCCATTTTTTATGTGCTTGTCAGTTTTCACATCCTCAGTCCATTATAGCTGTTGGACGGGTGCGTGTGTGTGTATTTTTCTCTCCACAGATCAGAGACGAGCTCAAATTGACATCCATTTCGGCTGCACGTTTAGCTTTTATATCCTCAGCCGGAGTGAACAGTGAGAGGAACCGGAAGACATGAAAGAGCAGGAGAGTGCCGGGGAGAAAAGCACTAGAAAAACCTTTCTGTCCGTCTGCACGTTTATTTTGTGCTTACTAAAGTTCTTCTTCTCGCACATTCTCTCTCTCTCTCTCTTCGTTCGGGTTAGGAGGAGCTGAGTTATTAAAACGCCAACCTTTCCAACAAGAGGCAATAAATCAAACTAAATATCCAGGGGAGAGAGAGGGAGAGGGAAAGGGAAGAGACAGAAAAGGAGAGAGAGGGAGAGAGAGAGAGAGTATGTCGAAATGAAAAATAGGGAATGTATAAGTCGAGGAGGAGGATTTGATGAGCAGAAGGCTTGGGAGAGAGGGAGAGGAGACGCAATAAGAGAACCGTATTATAAATTGATGTAGGGGATGATAGGAGAAGAAAGTAGCGAGGAAAATAATGAGAGTCTCATCCCGCTGGTCTGAAGCCTGCCCTCGCCTCATCCACTTTGATTACAGAACGACAGGCCGGCCAATCAGGGTTAAATCACCATCACTGCAAATCAGTCAGTCACTGAACAACTGATTTTCAAGGCAACTATAAATATTTTCTACAGTTGGTAGCAAATGTGACTTCCACTCGAAATCATTTGAGGAATGGATGGATCGATGGATCGATGATAAAAAGTCAGTCGGAGTTGTTGGGGGTGATGATGATGAACACATGATCATTACACAGCCTCTGCATGACCCTAACTGAGTCTGGACCAGGCAACTTATAGCCAAATAAAAATAAAAGTACCTTAACCTGTGGACATCGACTTTGAAAAACTCAAAATAAACTTCACTTATTTAGAGAAACTACCTAAGTACAGACCGAGTAACTACAAGTTGTTGGACACAGACATGTCTCAAATCCATACACTAATGCTACATAACATGCACTATATTCTCATTTATAGAGACTGTTTTTAGCAAACCAGAAATCAACATACTTAACAGGAAGTTGTGCAATACATGCATAGTTAGGCATAAACCAGACTAAGTTTGTTTTCCAAGCTCTTGTTGGAGCTGTCTCACCACTCTGCAGTTTCTTTGAGGGCTGCGCAGCTGTGATGAGCACATTTAGTTCATTTGTGCATTGCATTGCAGGACAATGGTGCCTATCAACAGCAAACTCAAAGATCTGGCGTTTTTCAGTATCCATGTTTACTATGATGAGCATACTTAAGTTTGTCACTTTTCCAGTGTGAATGTACAAACTCTGATCGTGTGTAGAATTAGTATGTATGTATGATGGACCTGCCAACAACAGAAGACAGAAATGGAGCAACACTTCCAGCTGCACTGCAGCCTGCACAAAGAGATGCGGGCCAACTTCTTTACCAAAATAAAACTCAAATATCAAGAGCCTGACACACTCCCAAACCAAAACAAAATTCAATATTTACTTGGGGAAGGAACTGACCTTGTCATGGAATCAGCAAAACATGTCAGGCCTTGCCACAGCCCGGAGGAAAAACCAGCAGTTTTCCTTCAAAATCTGCTTAATTCAACTGTTTTCTTCTATGGTTCTCACCATTACCGTTTACATTCAGTTGTTTAATACACATATATCTCCTCTTCTCATAAATATTTTCAAGATTTTTTCATATACTTAACGTATAATATGTACAATGTTGTAAGCTAGAGCATACACAATACAATACAAGACAATTTTTGTCAAAACAATCTCTCTATGAATTTCCCACATGATTTTCCTCAGCAGATGGATTTTCCTCAGTTGTCATGGAAGTGTAGATGTTCAAATTTCCATTTTTCAGAGCAAATTAAGGAATTCTCGTTCATGTTGGCTTAAAAATTGAGATCAAAAGATTGTCATTTAAGTTTTGTCTACTGCTGGACATGGTTTCTTGCCAGGAGCGGGAGGTGGTGATTGTGGCTTGACAAGAGCTTCAGCCATTCTTGTTTTTTATGATACATGAGCTAATAATTCTCCCGCCGAGCAGCGCTACGTCTTCAGGACAGATTGGAGGCTACATTGAGTTGCTATGGGAAAGTAATGACACGCTGCTGATAGGGGCTAGCTAGATAGCGTGCAAACTTCAGTAGAAGAAAAAACATCATAGAAACAGAAAGAAATGGAAAAAAAGTTAACATTGTTGTTGCTTTCCGCCACTGGAGACAGCTCTGGGCGAGCAAAAGAATGAAGTTTGATGCTGAACATTTTTTCTATGCAAGTTAACAGCTTTTTAATGCTAATGTTGGCTATGTAGCAATAGCAAAACTTACAAATAGCTGCTTTAATATACTTTAAGCTCCTTTTTTATATCATTACAAATAGAATATACTTTGGTTTTGCACTGTTGGTCAGACAAAACAAGCAACTTTGACTTAAGAGATTTTAAAATTTGGTCATTTTCTGATGTTTTTTTGACTAAACATTGGATAAAAAATAAATAGATGCCCATGTGTATAGAGTATAAAGTGTAGTATACATCTTATATTTGTTTTTTTTATTACTTTCCAAATCAAATTACACTCGCGCTACATTGTTAATCTTGTACAACATCTTTTGGCAATATGCATTACTTAATGATGATCAATGACAATAAGGGACTCTGAATCTAAGACAGAGCCAGCGTGGAGGAGACAGAGGACAGAGGAGGCAGTTTGAGCGTGACATTGAGAGGGCTTTGAGGTTAAGTGGCTAAATGGTTTAGGCCCTCTTAAGAGGCTGTGTTTTTTTCCCCCTCCTTCATCCAGTACTCCCTTCCCCTACCCCATTCGTCTTTAAATGCCTAATACGAGAAGAGAGACATCAATCATAACTCAGAGACACACAAATACACGCTGAAAATCACACACACACATACTCATTATTCCTTTCCACATGCTGTATATTACGCAGCTTTCACAGATGGACACTGTGCTTGTGTGTGTGTGTGCTTTTGGAGATTCAGGAGACTTCCAGGGTAATAGAGAGATTCAGGGAGCGTGAAAGAGAGATGGAGCAATAAAGAGTAACACTGTTGCTCTCTCTCCTCCATCTCTTCCCCCACTGGACCATGAGTTAGGCTCTATTTCACTACATGCATTTCAAGAAGAAAACGGTTGTTATTTGCCAAATCTGAGAGTAATTATATGATTTTTAACAAGCTTTCTCCAAGGAAAGTGCTTTTTATTTGTAAAAGTGTTGAAGTCCATTTTTTTTGGTGAAGATCTGACTTTACAATGTATAAAAATAGAACTTAGGAATCACCCTGCTGCGAGCTAATTTAAGGTACTGTTGTATAAAAGAAGCCAAGTGATGACAACAGTGTATCATGAATGAAGGAGGACAATAGTACAATTGGAAACTTCAGGGATGGATCTTTCTGAGAACTCACAAAGTCAAAGATTTGACAGCTTGTCTCCTTTAATAAGATAAAAATGCTTCCCTGCCTACAATCTGTGGCTGATACATGATTATTCTCATTATTGAATTATCTGAAATACGGTCTTAAACCAGACTTCAGTCAAAAGGAACCCAAAGGAACCCTAATCCAAAGATATAAATTCAATTTATACCACTACTACTCTGAGAAACTGACTTTAAAACACAATAAAATGTTGTTATTGTTAATATTTTAACTGAATACCTTTTGATGAGCACTGTGAAACACATAGCAATTAAAATCTAGGAAAAACTTTCACTGGTTATACCCTTCAGTTAGATTCCAGTGAACTTTTCTTGCCTTTTGTTTGCATGTTGAGGCTTCAGGGTCTGAGGCAGGAGCTGACCCTTAGGAACAGACTTGAAAGACAGTGGCATCGTCCTACTGCTGTGAGCATGGAAAAAAAAACAGAGTGCTTGAAAACAAGATGATGAATAATGGAAAAGCAAACAGAGATCATTTGGAGAGAACATTAGCTTGAGACGGTACAGGCAGGCTATTGTTTGTTTCTTGAGGTTGCATTTTCTGCATTTTGAAATGCAAAATCACACAGTTTGATTCAGTATTTTCACCATCATTATCAGAATCTTAATTCACTGCATAGCCTTTTTATTTTACATTTGACTGTGCTTATCTCTGTGGTTTTCTCTTCAGCATATCAATTTTCGCCTCTTCAAGCTCAAATATCTGAAAGAAATGTGGGAAAGCACCGTATATTAATAAATGGTTTTACATTAATGAATGGACTTAGTTCAGCTCTGTACTTAGAGTTCTTCAAGACATACACACACACTTAACCATGTCATACACAGAAGGTAGCTGCTACTATATGCTGCTACTAATTGAATCACGTATTACATTTCCTGGAGGATTAGTTTAGCCTGAGAGACTGGGAGCTGCATGGGCTGTAAGAGAGTTGGTGTTTATGCATCTGTGTGTATTCTGTGTATTCGTTGGGACGGAGAACCTACATATCAATTATTCATCTTGTGTGCGGCTCAATCAGATACTCAGGAATCCATCTCTCCCTCTTTCTCACCTGCAGGGATTACAGGAAGTGCGGTGATGGGACACACTACGGTGGTTTCAGAGTAAATTAGCATGCTGCTGTTGTACTGGCCAGGAGATATTATGAATGTGCCACAATAGTTACTGATGGACGACAGGAGACCAGGTGATGCCCATGGTGCTGGTTTTACTGAGTGATTTGATGTTGAAATAGAGTCCCAGCTGACTATAGATAGCTGTCGATATTTCAAACCTAGGAGGAGGCATATAAATTATACAGAAATTACCCTTTAAGTGCAGAGAAACTGCCAAACAGTATTGGAAGCTTTGTTAGGTGAGACAACAACTTGAATGTTTTCGTTTTACAACAGGATCTGTTATAATGGGGCCTGCAGATGGAAACTTAAAATTCCCCTATACAGGTTTCACTCTGATCCTTTATCATTTAGAAACAAGACTATGAATCTGCAGCCATGCCAGCTGCTAGCTGCTCTTTAAGGCTGTAATTAGGCACAGTGGTGCTTTGAGCTAAATGCTCACAAGAGAATGTAAAGATGCTGGTGTTTAGCAGGTAAGTTTAATATGTGCACTATTAGTATGATAACAATTTCTGATTAGCAGTAATCAATCATGAATGCCTGTATGAAATTTCACAGCAATCCATCCAACAGTTGTCAAGACATTTCATTAAAAACCTAAAATGCCAAACTCACGGCTGAGCTGAGAGGAAAAATCAGGATCACCAGGGTCAGTAGGCTTCATCCTCTGGGAACCATAATTGTCTATTGTGGTGGAAATTTGCTGGCAACCATTCAGCAAACATGAAATAACACAAAAAACACAACACTAACAGGTTGACGATATAAATATATATTGTACTATATACTGTACAATATGAAAAAAATATTTGTGTTTATAGTGTTCCAGCAAAAAAGAAATCACACATGATCAGCTCTCTCTTGCTTATATAAGATAAACAGTCATCCAGTGGAAAACTGCCAGACTCTAGGAAGAGTCGAGGTCGACATCAACATCAGCCTTTATGATAACCTCAAGAAACCACAAGCATCAGGTCAGTAGGACAAGAGGTCAGTCATGGGGGCTTCTTCTCAGCAGTGTGCTGAGGATGTCTGAACAGCAAGGATGCAGTATTTTTAAAGCAGTACAGTTACAAAGGCATGTGGAGCAGCAGAAGCACATACAAGGTGAATAAACCATCAATTTTAATGCTTCATAGTAACTTACTTTAACACTATACAGAACGCACTGGCAATCCATCCACATGGCTAAAATTATCACCTTAAGAAAGATGTGTATATATATATATATATATATATATTAGACTGCTCTCTGCTGTACATTACAGGGCCACAGGTTTTACACCCCTGTCTACATTAATAATCTGCGTGTAGGTATTTTGTGTTCAAAGCGTAGATGCTGCATTGCCATGCCATAGGTGTTCTGGGGTCACCTAGATATGATGGGCAGGTGGACAGTAGCTTGTTAGAAGGCTCCAACTGTGAGCGCACACTGACCTTTGACGCGAGTTTGGAGCTGCAAACAGTTGGGAGTCATTCGCTGCGTCTGCTCTCTCCGTCTGTGACCCTGCAGCAAGAAGCTCATTCAAAGTTCAGGATCAGAGGTCAGGGAGCAAGAAGGTAAATAATAAATATTCACACAGGGAACCGTCAAGAAAAGAGATGAAATTCTTGAATAACATTCTGCAATATTTATATTTAGTCGTGCCATATTGACTGCTATTAGCCCACCGCTACTATTGTTTAAACAAATGAGAAAACACTATTCGAGCCTCCACTGGGACTCCCTCATGTCGTATTAAAATTCAGATCCTTTGTTGAGTCACTGTCATGGCGCATTGGTGCTGAACAAGGTGTGTGTTTGTGTATGAGAGTGTGTGAGTGAGTGCCTATGTCTTTTCTCAAGTATGATCAGATGTTCATACATACGAATCACCACCATCAGCCTGTTACTGTGAATCTCACTTTACTGGTCTTTGCAGTAGATGAGAGAACTAACACATTTTGTTCATTCTAACATTTTATGTAGAAAAAACTTAGCAGGTTTGAAACAGTTGTATTTCATGGGGGTGAGGTTTTGGAATCCAGACAGGATGTCCTGGACAGCTGCAAACCTGATAGGCCCCCTGTTGTTATTCCAGAGCTTGGATGTTTGACCCTCGCTGTGCAGAGTGATAAACGTGCAGAGTGATATACTGTATGCATCAGCTGAAGGTGGAGAGTTTCTCTGTGCTCACCTTTAATCTCAGTTTAACGCGTGTGAGTACGAGCGTGATGTTGTGACATCACAGCTTGTACAGAAAGCCGATCGTGCTCCAGTGTGCAACTTCCACAAGTGTAATGTGGAAACTTGAAACCTCCAGTGCACACAGACACGGAGAACGGGCTTTACAGCCAGGCAGGAGACATCTTGCGTCCAGCAGTTAAACTTTCAAAATGTAAACCATGTTGATGTTTTTTCAAAGCAGTTACTTTTATATGTCTTAAAACATGTCAGGAGGGGAGTCTTTGAATATATCTCTGATCATAATAATGCAAGTATTCATTTTCATCTAAAATTATGCATATTATTTTTGCAACATCTGGCCTGGGACCTTGTTTGCATTTTGTTCCTCATCTCTTTCCTTCTCTCTCCACACTTTTCGAGTTCTGTCATGTCTCTACTGACAACTCTCTAATTCATAGTGTGGCCCAAAATACTTGATAAAAAAACATATATATATATACATATATCATTAGAGAACTGCAAGTCTGATAAAAGAGGGGGCATTAAAACATTTAGTACTTTGATAACATATGAAATAAGGTAACTAAATGTGATAGATTACTGTACATTTCATCTTTACACATGATAGGTCTTGATTTCATATTTCATACCTCTATGGAAATCCTTAAGTAAATACTGGAACCCGCAGCTCAGTGGAAGGTAGTGAGTCAGTGTAAACATGTACATAATCAAAGTAAATGTGTCGATAATCGGCCAAAACCTGAAAAGTCAGTAAATACCTGACTCATTGAAGTACATAATTGCAATCAGTTCCATTGTGACTACACAGTGCATATGGTGTTGTTTTGCTTCATGCTGTGTGTATATATACAAATGCTAGAATACAAGAACTGGCATGGACCACCGTCAGCTCCATCCAAACTTATCCCTCATTATTCCCTGCGGTCTCATGAGGGGAGAGGGATGCAGACGAGAACGGTGAGAGTCAGATCTGCTCCTCTGTTAGAGCAGACAATGAAGGATGAGCCAGAGGAGGACAGTGAAACGATAAAGAGGACAAGAGAAGTGCTCAGAGCCTGTGTGTAAAAAAAGGAGAGAAAGCAAGATAAGAAGAGGTAAGTGGTTTACAGTGCCGTGTGTACTGTATGTGGGAGGAGAGGAGCAGGAGCAGCAAAACTAGAGGCATTGACTGGCTTGGCGAGACAATAAAAATAGTGCTGACATGGTACAGTTAACGTGTGTGTGTTTGTCAGCATGTAACAATAAAGTGGGAGAGGGAGAGTGGAAATAAAATCCTACCCAGAGAAGTGATTAAAAAAAAAAAAAGAAAAAAAAAAGAAGGAATGATGTGAAAACGAAGAATAGAAATCGAAGGGATGGAAAGAGAGATCGCTGGATGCTTCCATTACGATTCCAGATGTTAATTCACACCTATTTAGTCAACTGCTGATGGGATCAATAGGGAAGAACTGAGAGGAGGGGGGTGGGGGTGGGGGTGGGGGTGGGGGTGGGCGGAGGAATAGAAAGTGTGGGAAGAAAAGTGGCAGCGGAGGACCTGAGATGGTGGGGGCGGTGAGGAGAACTGTGAGAGGAAATATGGTCGCCATGCAAGAGCAAGAGCAGTGGAGGAGAGCAGAGGTAAAGAAGGAGGGAGGAAAAGAGGGATGGAGGGTTGAGATGATGGATGTGCTGCTCTCATTTCGTGCCCCCTAACGAAGACTCTAATTAGTGTTTGTGTAATTCCACACTGTCTCCTCCGCCTGCTCATCTTAATTAACTACATTCATCTTCCCCTCCCTCCATCCATCCCTTTCTCTCGTCCTCCCTCCCTCTGCCCTCCTAAAATAACATACTGACTGTCTGAACCCCACCTGGACCAGACCTGCTTTTACTCACTCACTATCTCTCTTTCCTTTCCCTGGCTTCCTCTCTGCCACCCACTTTTACTCCCCCTTTCTCTCCATCTTTTTACTGTATGTATTCTTCTGCCATGATGTCTCTCTCCATCTGCTTTCTCCCTCCCTGCCTCACCTTGAAAAAACTCTCTCTCGTCCCCTTTTTTTTTTGTTGCTCTGTCTCTCTTGCAGCTGACTGTGTTAGTGCTTGGCTGGTGTAAAAGCCTGCCCACCCCAGTGCGTCTCCAGAGCCATGTAATGTGACGGCCCATTTAGTGACCCCGGTCATTAATTTCATCAATAGGCTCAAGAAGTAGCAGCGATACCACCTGAAATACAAGGTTACTCGAAGTGACAGGCCAAGTGATCCCCCCACCCCCCTCCCCCCAACCAAAACAACAATCCAATAAATTCAGCAGTAACTCTAACTATAGGACGACATGAACATGGCGAACAAAACAAGGAAGCAAGGGAGAAAGAGCCACACAAACGGTTTCACTGAATATGGCTTTACTTCAGCCATATGAGGGCCAATTGGGTTTAAGGGACAATTACACACGTGTTTGAATGGCAGTAAGAGGATGAGGAGAGATGGAGGGGACTGTGTGAAGTGCATTTACAGATGGAGATGACAGGGCTGTTGATGACTGGTCTGTATTGTGTTATTGTAGCGTGCAGCGGATGGATTGGAGTACCTGCCATCATTTAGCCCCACAGTCTGAAATGGCTTTCCTGCTTTCAGCCTTTCAGCAGTCAGTCAGTGTGACAAAGGACTGCTGGGAAGTCAGAGCCTCTGTTTCACAGCACCCTATCTCTGCGTGCGCGCACACACACACACACACACACACACACACACACACACACACACACACACACACACACACACACACACAGACACACAGATGTGCTCACACACATGCATACACAGTTGTAAATATTCTGCACACATGGGTACCCATGCACACAAGCCCAATCAGACAAGCTGCAGAAGTGGGGCTTTATCACAAATCAGGTGCCATTCAAAGTCAATATAAGAGAAAAAATACATTTCATTTTTTATTTATGTCTTGTGTGGTATGTGTTTGTGTATCTGTCCGTGTGTGTGTGTGTGTGTTAACTTGTTTGTGTTTACGGATGCTCTGGACACAGTAGTAAGCTGCAGTTTGCTGAGAACAGCAGAAACGGTTTTTCATCCTCTTTGGTATGGACACCAAACATCCACTTACACCCATAATGCACCATCACAACCCAGAATGCATTTCATCTTTTAAATTTGTTGTCTGCCTGAGCTGGGCCAGATAGTAATCGTACTGCCCCAATGGAGAAAAGGCACACAAATGCTGAGCCTACACACACACACGCATTGATAGCAATTACAAGCCAATCGGTTGCACCTCCTGCTGAGGGTCAGAGGTTAATCTACCAGGGTTTCACCTGACAGCACTTCCTCACAGCATCCGAGCAGAGGGAAGAGAGGGAGGCTGAGAGCAACGGGAAAAATAGAGATAGAGCGAGGAAAGAGGAAGCCAGGAGCAACAGGGTGACAGAGATAGCAGTCGAGGCAGAAATAAGGGGATTGAGATAGAATGACAAAGAGGAAGCTACAGGCAAGAGAGAAAGAAATGAACAGAGAGGAAAAGGAAGAAGAAAGACAGTGAGCAACAGGGATACAGGCGTAGATGACACCGACTGTCTACCAAATCACGATGTTCCAAATGGGCAAAAAATCTCCCCACTGTCCTTTCAACTTACTGCACAGATATGATGTCACCATCAGAAGCGCCAAGGAGCCGTGCTTGAGGGCGGAAGGTGGCTTTCGGCATTGATCTCAGATCAGCTTAGTCACTGGAATACCTAACCTTTAACAATAAAAGGAAAATGCAAATCTGACCTTAGATAACAGAGTAAGTTAAACCTCCTCCCACTCTCTTAATCTTGGTTCCCACTGGGCTCGGCGTCACCTGTGCTGCTGCTGCTGCTGCTGATGAAATGTAGATGTTACAAAGAACGGGTGGCAGCTGGCTTTTTCAACCTGCACCTGTTCCATTTCCATGTGTGTGCATGTGTGTCTGTCTACAGCAGGGGGCGGTTGTTGTGTATGTGTTCGTTTGTCCGTGAGTGCGTGGCGGCTGTCTTCAGTGTTCCTCTGCTGTCTGCAGAAGTACACTAATGGGGGATGATATAGTACTGAGACCTATGATATATGAGGCCTCGGGAACATTTGTCTAAATAGCCTCAAAGCCCAACGACTCTCACACACAAGCTTGCAGCCGTGCACACGCGTGCATTCGTCTTGTAAGACGCAGATACACACATGAACATATTGCGCTAGCTATTGACTTAAGGGGCCTAAAGTTTTTGCATTTCTTGTCAGGTGTGTGATATGCAGAGAAGGATGACAAAACAGGGGAAAAACTCATCACATCATCCCACACAAATGCCGAGCCAGCCCAGCTGACACTGATTTTAGATGAATATAGCAAGAGTAACAGGTCTAATTGACTTTATTCTGTGATGAAACATTTCTACATGAGGGGTCACTGGATGGGCCGCACCCAGCAGGATAAAAACAATTATAACCTCATGCCCGCTCGACCTCACATTTTCACTTCAATCTGATCTTCTCTCATGGACAGCACACAAGGATGATTTTACAGGTTTATTAGCATCTTTGATCATTTTCTAGCCATAGCTCACACATTTAGTTAACTTTGTGATGTCAGCACTAAGTTTATCTTAGAGATTTTTTGATGGTGTTTTTCTGTCTTATTTGGAACTATACTGTGTTTTGTCCAAAGATCCCCTGTATGTCATTAAGAGAGGTCATTTTGTTTACGTCAGCTGTTCCGTGCTACTGCAGTTCAGGTTGCTGTATTTTGTAGTTAGTTCTGTTTTGTTCGTCCCTTTAAGGCCCAGTTGTGACAAGATTCAACTTTTTATTTTCAGTTCTTTTATGTACATAGCAAACCATATTTTTTGAAATCTAAAACCTCCATCTTCGTGTCTATTTGCTTGGTCCGTCACAGACTTGTCAGGCGTTGTACCACCACCACCAAAACATCAAATGACAGCATGTCTTTTGCAAGAGTGGTGCTCATCCCTCCAGCAGAATTCCAGAGACTTGTAGAATCCGAGCCGAAGAGTGCTTGTTTTTTTTCCTTTAATTTGTCTCCTGTCTGTATATGTGAAGCTCTTACTCTGCTGCATGAATATAAATACATGGTGGAGAGACAAATGTTATTATTGGTATTGTTGTGTTAAATTAAAAGCATGAACTATGAACTATGAAATGAAGCCATTTTTATTAGGTGATATCACCTTGATAAACAAATAAAATCCGAGTGTTTGCACTACTCTTTCATTCAGGCATTCATTTCTTTTAGAAAATGTATCTTCCATCTGTCCAGCGTTTTGTATTTATGCACCAAAAATAAAGATTTGTGTTCTTCTTAAAAGAGTGCAAACTAATTTTTTTGCCATTCAGAAGTCAAGTATCGAGTAAGTCAAGTGTGTTCAGGTGTCTTTCCAGCCCAGTACATCCTCAGTTATTACTGCAGCTCTTCTTCTTCCTCATTTTCTTTTTTCTTCAGCCACTAGAAACCCATCTCTTTCTTCACTGATGCGCTCTATCTGATTTATGTCAAGATCATAGGTTAAAAAATGCAGAGTAAGTGAATACAGGTCTCTGTGTGTGTGTGTGAGTGTGATAGTGTAAGAGAGACGGGGAAAAGAGAGATTTGCTATTGTACGTCATTCTTTGTGTCTGATGCTGGTCGGATATTTCTATCAGAGCTGTTGTTAAAATGATAGGCCTCTCAGGCTTAGCTGAAGATTAAAGTTCCCTGCAGGGCTGCACAGTCTGATTTAATTAAAAAAATACATTTATTTAGCGACATAAAACATCATCATGACACTTTAATAGCAAATGATGTAGGTAGAGAGAGTGATGACTCATCATATTGAGTGTGTGAATGTCACAGTCTAAGTAGCATCTTCTCAAACCATCTAAACTTCTTCATACTTTTTTTTCCATTGACTTTTCTAAATCAATTGTTCATGCGCTTCCCTTGGAAATGTGTTGACAGACATTCCCTGCGTTAAACCTCGTATGTGAAATGGGAAATTCCGGTTCCAGATTCCAGTTTTTTGGATCAGTGCCGGCCTCCTCTTGTGGAAATTTTAGGATCATCCTCTCGGAGCTACAGACACTGACTTCAGATGTGGAAGTTAAATAAATAAAATCATTTCTCCATGGTAATTTTCATCAAACCTGCCAAATGCAGCCTAAATATTTGACATGGAAGGAGAGAAGATCAGTGAGAAGTGAGATCAAAGGAGGGGTGTGTGTGTGTGTGTGTGTGTGTGTGTGTGTGTGTGTGTGTGTGTGTGATGAAACGTATTCTGCGTATTCTGCGTATTCCGCTCCATCTCCTCCACACATGGGAGTAATCTAAACTCAAGGCAACGTCAGAGAGAGAGAGAGAGAGAGAGAGAGAGAGAAAGTGTGTGTTTGAGTGTGTATGAGAGTGGTCTCCAGCCACTAGCAACTATTCTTCATATTCCTGTCACCTACTCTTCTTCTCTCTCATCTTCCTCTGTCTCCAAAACAACACACACACACACACACACACACACGCACACAAAACGATTGTATTTGTCTTTATCAGTCCCTCCATTTTCCTCGCCCCTCCTTGTGTTCAGTCTCCTTCGTTCAATATTTCATGCTGTTGAGAGCATATCTATTCTGAGCTCTCTCTCTCTTTCTCTCTCTCTATATATACGCCCTCTCTTCCTCCATCCCTCCCGTCTTTTTAAAAAAAAAACGTCTCTCTACACATCAGTCTTGCTGTCCTCTCCCTCTTTCTGTACTTCTATAAATCTCCCCCCACCCCACCCACTCTCTATATCTCATTGCACTCCTAATGTTCTGTGCCCCATCTAACTCTTTCTCCCAACCCTGACTTACATTCTCATCCACCCTTTCATTTCCTCCTCCTCCCCTTCCCCTTCTCCGTCCCTCCCTCCTCTCCTCTCCTCTCCTCTCCTCCGTCCCCTCTGCTGGCTCAGTTTGCGTGACTGTTCAAAAGTATCCGCTCCTCTTCTCCTTCCCTTAAGCCCTCACTCCTTCTCTCTCCTCTTTCCCCCTTGGATTCCTCTCCAACCAAAACACAGAGAAAGCCCTGTTCTCTCTTTTTGCACCTCTTTAGTTTTTTTGCATCCCCCTCCCCGCCTCCCCCTCTCTCGCACGTTCTCCTTCTCCCATCCAATCTTAGTGGCACCTCTCCTCCTCATCCTCCTCTCTCTCTCTCTCTCTCTCTTTCTTTCCTCCTCCAACGCTCTGTCGTACTCAGCTCCATCTCCACCACCCACCCCACCCCAGCCGCCACTCCACCCCTTAGTCTCCCCCTCGCTCTTAGCCTGTACCAGTGTTGTTTTAGGCACAGCAGTGAAAGGTAAACAGAGAGATTGAAAATTCATGTCAGTCAGTCGGGTGAGAGAGGGACAGGGAGGGAGGGAGAGCAGCAGAGGTGGTGAGGGAGCGAGAGGAGGCGGGGGGAGTGTCAGTACAATTTACTAACACAACAGTGAACAGCGAAGCAGGCCAAGACACAGAGCGAGCGGGAGGCGGAGTGAGAAAGAGACTCACAGTTCAAGAATGCCATTGAAATGCAACGTACATACAAGTGTAGCAAGAAAATAAAAAAAGAAGGTGTTTACTGTATATTCACATGATGTTCATGTACATTCAGGGGTCCTGCTGAATTCATATGTGCATTGTTTACTTCCTGGGGCCCCGGAGAGGGATGTGAGCCCTACAGGGGCCTAATATCCAATTA
Source organism: Seriola aureovittata (assembly GCF_021018895.1). Taxonomy (NCBI): domain Eukaryota; kingdom Metazoa; phylum Chordata; class Actinopteri; order Carangiformes; family Carangidae; genus Seriola; species Seriola aureovittata. The sequence continues at coordinate 12,802,425 of NC_079370.1, read as the reverse complement.
TCAGCGCTATGAGAAAGCTCTGATTAGATTTCGAGGTTGCAGAAAGGAGCACTTGACAGATGTGCTGTTGCCCAACTCTGGGTTGGAAATGTCATAAGAGCCTCGGTGTCACCGCATGCAGTCAGCCTCGAGGTCGTTTCTCATAATAACCTCAATACAAAAGTAATCCAATAGCACTGCTACCCGCGCCTGCAAAATCCAACCTGAACGATTAGAATTGACAGGGGTGTTTGCTGGAATATGTCAGCATCTGTTTAAAAGAAACTGAATGGAAATGTGAGAAATAGAATTTTTGTTACTTACGTACAGAATCCCTGCGTCCATGGGTGTTTGATTTCCAACTTTGTTGCACCTGATTTACAGTTTCCTTTAAGATGTAGCCATACAGTATATTTACAACCCAGCCCCCTGTAGTCTCCATACAGTCAATCATCCATGCTCTATAGGCTGGGATTTGGATTTTAGGGGTCAGTTCACCTAAATTGAAAGAAAAAACACATTTCCTCACTTACTTCCAGGCGTATCTAGCCATGCAGATAGTTTTGGTTTTATTTGTCCACATATTGAGATTTCTGATGTCTCTCCAATAATATCAAGGTGGATGTGACTGCTACAACTAATATTCAATCAACAGCACCACTTTCCAGAAACAGTATCCCTGTCATTATAGGTCTGAGAAAAATATTCTCACTTACTCTTCTATTCTGAAGCCACACGGAGCAAAGCTATTCCCCCCGTTTCCAGTCTTTAAAAAAGTCTAATTATTCCTTTAATTTATATATTAAAGGAATATTATAATTATAATTATATAATATATATATATATATATATATATATATGCCTATAGGCATGTATATTTAATTGTACCAGGTGTTTCACTGTATCGCTGTGATTCTACACAACACAGCGATAAACAGAGATACAACATGGAGAGACTGAGGAGAGACTGAGGAGAAATGATGGACAGAGGAGCAAGGAGAAGAGGCAAAGGAGGAGTGCTCATTAAAAAGTTGCATGCCTGCTGTAAAGGAGAGAGATGAAGGAAGAGGCAGAGGCAGAGGAGACAGGTAGACCACCAGAGACAAAGCTAACAAAAGACAGAGGCAAAACAGCAGAGCCAGGTAGCAGGTATCGCAGAGTGGAGAAAGTTTGCATTGGAAATTGGAGAATAAGCTGAAAAGAGAGAGAGAGAGAGAGAGAGAGAGAGACAGTGGGGGGATTAAATGGACAGCTCATGAGAGGCGTGGAAGGACCGGAGAAGACAGAGGGATTCCCTGATGGCATCTCATCTCTCTCTTTTTCTTGCTCTCCTTCTTCCTATTTCCCTCCTTTTTTCTCCCAATAAATCATTCTGACTTCTCCTTAACCAACTCATTCCCAGCAGGCGGCAAAAAAACTGTAACAATCTTTCTCCTATCTGCTATCTCTCTCTTTTTCTCACTCCCTCCTCCTGTCTCTTTCCATGTCTGGCCTGTCCCCCCCACCCCCCCACCCCCTTTCTCTCTCACTCACACACACACACACACACACACACACACACACACACACACACACACACACACACACACACACCTTAGATGCACAGTTTGTGGCAGTGGAGGTGACAGTGGGGGGTAAATTACTGAACATTTTACCATGCCTCTGCAGGACATAGTTGCTGCATCCATTACTAACTCAGGAATATATGAGCCACAGTTGCATGACAGCAACTCTAACATCTATTACAACTTAATTGCTTTTTGAAAAATTAGCTCTGTTATGGGATAACTGGCTAAATGAAACTGCAAGTCACTTCTTATCAAAACTTAGACAAACCGTAATTAATCAATATAGTGTCACTGTGAACATCCAAATGTATAATATGATACACAGTTTGTAAATTTTCTTTATGGTGGGTGGAGAATACCTGAGAGGACATGCGCGTGCGTGTGTGCACGAGCCTGCGTGCGAACATGCTGCAGCTATAAGAGGATTGCACATGATAATAGTGATGTATTAGAGTGACTTACAGTGTCTGGGAATCCAAGCAAGGAGGGGTGGTGGTGGATATATGTGTGTGCGTGAGTCGGTGTTTTTTAGCTTTCGTAATAAAAATGCAGAAGTGTGTGTATGCGTTTGTGAATAGCCTGAGTGTGAGTGTGTGTGTGTATGTGTGTGTGGGGGGGGGGGTACGTTGAAAAATAGGCTACAGATGGTGGCTGCAGACGTATCTGGCAGAGGAGGGGGATTCAAAGCTTTCTACTTTTACACCGGCAGTGGAGGTCGAATAATTGACAAAAAAAAAAAAAAAAAAAAAAAAACTTCAAGTCGCAGTGATGCCTGATGTGCAGCGACTCGGCCACAATATTGGAGGAATGCGCTTTTGTCGCTCGCTGGGGGTGGAGTTACAAAGTGAACGAGCGCTGCCTACCAAACAGAGAGAGGAGAAGGAGGAGAGAAAGAGAGAGGAGAGAGACGGGCTGGCAGGCTGCTCGCCGTAAACGATGGTTGTCGGATAGAGTCTTGAAGACCTAATGAAACTGGCTGGTTGAATTGTTTGCGGCGCTTACAGAGCTCAGTATCCCGGCGTGCTTTGCATTTCTCGGATCCTTGGAAGGAGACAAGAAACTGCAGCAGCACGCAGATAACAGTTAAAAAAGGAAGAGGACTTGCTTATTATCTGTTATTATACCACTGTTTTTTTTTTCACCTGTAATTTCCATTTCACGTAAGCAGCACTCAACTCTTTCCCAGAGGACAGGAACGTTTCATGCTCAGGGGAAAACCGACCTCCTGCTTGGACCCAGTACCGGCCTCCCACGTTCCTCTGGCGGGCTCAGAAGCAGCAGTTCCCGGTGAGCAGAGAGAACCGCGCTGCTCGGGCTTTATGGGGAACCGCTCATAAGGACTTCCAGAAACCCTCTTGTTTGAAACCCCAGGATTTGTTGGGGAGGGAGCAGTGGGGGGTTCTCAGTGTCTGGTTTATGGGGGAAGGGGGCGGGGGGAACAAAGTCACTCCACACCACAATAGACTTCTGAGTTTTACAACACTTATTAACCAGAGCAAGTCTTAACAGTCTGTGAACGTGTCCGTTTGTATGTATGCATGAAGCTTTTTGTTTCCCCCCTCTCTCGTCTGTTAGGCATTTGCTGGGATGTTTGAGTCGCGTTGTTTGGTGGGGTGAAGGGACCGAGAGAGTGGCCGGAGTGACCGAAGGGGACGGAGGCCGAGAGAGGAGCCGAGAGTATGGCTCTGGTAGCGCTGTCTCTTTGGGTGCTAACGAGTCTCACCTGGGCGAACCTGCTCCAGGTGTCAGCCAACAGGCATTCCGTCTACTGGAACAGCTCCAACATACAGTAAGACACCCCCCCCCCCCAAACTCCTCATGTTTAACAGTGTGTGTGTGTGTGCCTGTGCGCGCGCGCACGCGCGTGTGCCATTTCTTTTGAATCCTCTGTTCTCCACCTGTTAAATGGAAATGTCCCGATTTGCACTGTCAGGTTCATACTTTCACACTTTCAGTTCATCTGTGGCTTGCTGCAGTTTTTGAGCCTTGCTTACATACGTTCCTCTAATGCTTTATCAGGGTTGTAGCAACCACCTTCCTCGTCTCTATCTGTTCTGGAAGAAAATATTTAGAACCCCACAAACCATTTCAACAGGCCTCTCATGTTTTTCTGCATGTTAAAGCTATTTTTGAGTCTCAAACTGCTCTGTCAGCCCCCGATTAAGAAGTCAAGGTGGTTCCAAACCATATTTTCAACACCTTCACTTGCACAGCTGGTCAGACATATATACCGATATGTGCACACTCCAATTTAGTCAGTTTCTTCCCTCATTTTCTCTCCCCCCTCCTCTACCTTCAGCCATTCATGGTAGAGTAGAAAAGAAAGGAAAAAGAATCACATGTGATTCCCTCGTCTACCTCTCCTCCTCCTCCTCTCTCCGTCATGTGGCTCTCCTCTCTCTCAGTCTTTCAGGACTCTTTCTCTCTGTCTTCTCCTCTATCTGGTTCAATTAGGAGCACTTCTTCATCCTGACCCCATTGTGTTGTAGCAGTGTCACTGTTCAATCTCTCCTTCTCGCTCCCTCTCCAACTTGCTCTCTCCTTCTATCCCTCTCTAACCCCTTTCTTGTTTACACTCAGTCCGTTGGCCTTTTTGTTATCCTCCTAATCCCTCGCTCCTTGCTCCGATCTCGATTCAAGTGAAAAAGAGTCTTTTTTCCCCTCTCTTTCTCTTTTTTTTGAAAGCTGCCTTTTTTTTAATACTGTCCACGTGAGTCCATGGCTCTGCTGCTGGATTCTTAAGAATGTAGTGTCAGTCTGCAGTAACACACTCTCCCCCAACCATTCACAGTAAAATCTGGGACGTTTATGTTGCACCATCTGCGTTTCATCAGGTCTTCATCTGTGCGTCCACATCTCGTGTGTTAAATTTACAGATGCTTCCTCTCCTGCTCGAAGTGTGTTGATGAAATGTTGCTAATTTACAACTGGATGTCAGATACTGGCTGTTTTTTTTTTAAAGGTTTTATTTTAGTTGGCAGTTCAGCAAGTCGTGATCTATTTTGTGTTCCAGATAAAGTCATAAAATAGTGCAACAATCACCCTGTAGGTCTCAGTGGTGCATAAGAGCGCATGTCACACACTAACACACACCTTCCTTTTCGTTCTCCATCTTGCAGTGGAGCCTGTCGTCCGTGTGTACGCTGTGTTTTCGGCTGCACTCAAAACATCCCAGTATGTGGTATTTACCTCTTCAGCAGAATGTGCTGGGCTCCTAAGATGAGCAGTCCGAAAATACAGTGGCTCACACTTTATGACCGCACTTATTAAAGACGCAAACAATGTGAAAACGGATCATGTTTACCGACAATAACTCTAAGGCCGATGATTTTAGTTTACAGCGTAAAATAACACTATGGGTGAATTTATACCCCACAACACAATTGCTATACACAAAGTACTGCATAAAGTAATAGGAGCGGAAAAAATAAGGTTATTGGTTGTGGTATGAATCTGTAAACAAAATTAGTTTTCCTGAACGTGAGAAAATTATTTCCGCACATTATAGAAATAACCAATATTGTGTGCGCAGTTGCTACTAGTGCATTTTCGCTAATATTTTTCTGCAACTCTCAAAATAAAGAGTGCTCAGTTTCAATTTCTGCTATTTTTTTTTTTGCTCAGTAATAATTTTATAATAAATGCTAATGAAATTCCACCTTTGGTTTTCATACCAGAGACAGAAGTTGAGTAACATAAAATGTGAAAAAAAAAAATCGCTTAAAGGCATGAAGGAAAAGGAAGAATGAACCTTGGACCTCGGTGTAGCAGCAGTTTTAACCTTGGTAGGATGTATCCTCAGTTAAGTCATATATCAGCTGTTCTCTGCTGTACATTCAAAGTGTTTACTGATAAAAAAAGCTGCAGTTGGTGTTTCAGACAAAGCAGAGGGAGGACTAACGCAGACTGGAGCAGCCTAACCTTTAACCTGACTGTCCAGAACCTGAGCACTGCAGAGCCCCGCAGTCTCTCTCTCTCTCTCTCTCTCTCTCTCTCCACACTTTCACCGCCAGTACTGTTTTCATCCCAGCGGCAGAATGTTCTTAGCCCCTGCAGTGTGAGCCTTAGTGTGTGTGTCTTTTAAAAAAGACTGTGGTTAATTAAAGAATGGTGCATCTCAGTGGACCTGCCTCATCCCTGATCTTCCCATCTCTTTCTCTCTGTCTCGTTCTCTCTGCACACATGCACAATGACAATGTATGAGCAGTGAGTGGGGATAACTTTTTCAATTCAGCCTACTTAGTGAATTAGGAGACAAAGGGGCCATAGACAGACACACAAAAGAAAGATAAACTACAGAATAACCTGTCTAATCTACTCTTTCATACACTTCTGTGCTATTTTTTCAACAGCACAGATCCTATTTCCAGCATTTATTTTAATCTCTGCACTCAACACCACAACATCCAACATTTGTAGGGTTGGCTGGCGTGTCTCTAGCCGTTGGCGATCGGCCTCTCTGGAGTTTCTCTAACTCGCAGTGCAGTGTGGAGGTTTAGAAGGCCAATAATAAGCTGTAGTATAGCTGTCAGTTTGAGTGGTAAACACATTGTAAAGCCTCAGGACTCTGCAGCTTCTCAACCAGCTTCTGACCCTGAGCCACTCATCAACCTCAAGAGACGGGCTGAGACTGTTAAAAAAGATTAACTACTTCACACACACACAACACACTGTGCATGTACGCTCGCATCTGTACATGTGCACATGCTAGCATACGCACATATTTATGATTATGAGTATACACACAAACATGCTCACGTCACTGCTGTATACTTTTTTTTTTTTTTTTTTTTTTTAAACTTTGAAAAGATGGATCATTTCCTGTGTTTGCTTCTTGCACAAAGGCTGTTGCCACTGCCTATCAGTCACTTGTCACTGATATCCCTGGGCATGAGTGTGTGTATAATGGTGTGATGCTTCTTCTGTGTGTGTGGGACGTAGAGTATGTGTGTGTTTGCCCTGTTACAGATGTCTCTGTTCATTGATGGGTGACTGAAACAAAAACAAATCCATCAGTCCGTTAAATCACACATTATCTTCCACCACCTGGCAATTAACCACCGCTGTGAGTGTGAGTGTGCGTGCGTGCATATACATGTGTATGTGTGTAATCTAATAACGCAGCAGTTAACTGATTTGCATAATAGATATCTGGTGATATCTCTTAATTTATCAGTTGTATATTTCGGAAGCGATTAGGTTTCGAATAAACAAATGCACAAACATTTCCAGACTGTGTGTGTGTGTGTGTGTCCATGACACCGTCACCTCAACGTATGCCACTGGAATGAAGCCAGCTTTCGCAAGCAGAATTCACTCCTCATATAAATTCACATGCATTATGTGTGGTAATCGACAGCAAGGTGGAACTGGTTTTATATTCATCCAGCTCGTCAGAGTGCGCAGAGACACGTCACACAGGGCAGCAGAGAAATAATGCAAGAATATGAGAAGAGAGAGAGAGAGACAGTGAGAGAGAAATGCTATGGAACTGGATAGAGGAGGGAGGAAATCAGGAAGAATACAGATGGATTTTGTGTTGAATTATAATAAAGCAGGGGAAGAAGGTCATCATAATAATGATAATAATGCTTGGCTGGTGCCCTGATCCACACACTGAGTTCTCACATTAGGCACCATAATACAGGATAACACGGGCCTAGTTTATGTGTGTGTGTGTGTGTGTGTGTATGGGCATGAGAAAGGGTGAGGGAAACGTAGAAGCAGACGAGCGGATTAAACAGGCCAATCAACCATCCCCTTGACAGCAACACAAACCTATCTGTCTCGCAGCCCCACTTAGGACAACAACATTTACATTTATGAATATCTGCACAAAGGAGAGTATTACTCACTCGCTATCACAAGGCTTTCCTGCGCGTGTGTGTGTGTGTGCACACAGCCCATCCATCATGGACGTTTGTGCTGCCGGTACGTATGTCAGCTACTACTCTGATGTGTGTTTTGCGCACATGCACGCACACAATCACACCTCACACACACACACACACACTCAGTGATCATTATAACAGTTATATAGGCGCAGTGATCAGACGATTCATTAGTAACGAATAATAAGGCCACATAACGTATGGGTGAATGGATTCTGGTTTGCGTAGCCGTGTGTGGGTGTGAGAGTGTATGTGCGGTGTGCAGACAGTCGCAGAGACGTCATTAATTAAAAGCAATAGGAACACCTGTGTGATGGATGACTGCTGTTTGCATAAAAAGATCTAGTGGTCTCTCTTTATCGTGCTGTTGCTCTCTGTGTATGTGTGTGTGTGGAGTAAATACATTTTTCTGATCGGACAGGGATTGTCTGCTAGGTGCACACAGCAGTAAGGGACAAGTATAAGAAAGGAGGAAAAGAAATGAATTATTTTCTCTTCCTCTATCTTTTTTTTTTTTGTCTTCGGGGGTGAGCTAGATTTCAGGAGCATGCTCCCACCTCTCTGTTGTTCTCCCATCCTCCCAATTGCCTGATGGGAAAGCACCCTGGGGGGGGTGGGTGGTATTTTGGGATCTGTATGGTTTTAATGTGAATGTTGTGAGACTCCTTCTCTGTCAAATGAAATTGGACTGAATCTTTCCAGTTCTAGAAAATATGTTGCTTTGCTTTGAGGTCTGGTTTTCCTTCACCTCACCTCACCTCACCTCACCTCACCTCACTCGCTCTTCCCTTTTCTTTCCTTTGCAACACTCTTCTCATCTCACGCACTTTTTTTTTTAAAGATTTTGACCAATAGCCACCTCTTATGTGGCATTCTCTTAACATGCCTCCTTGCAGATCCTATAAATTTTCTCACACACACACACACACACACACACTCTGATCTTGAGAAAAAGACAAGCCGTAAATATTTTTCCTTATCTCTTGATTGGCTCTTTCATTTCCTCAAACGCTGTCCCGCTTACATGATCGACTAATCGAAAGCATTGCTGTGAAAAAGGCACACTGATGTTCAGTGGTCGTGCTAGCTTGGTCTGGAGTCAGGCGCTAACTGGTCGGTGTAATGGTTTGGATTCAAAGGGAGCCGGTTCGTAGGGATTTTAGGGATGTAATTCTGCTAAGACCGAGCTTATGTGAGAGTCAGACTGAGTCAAGCAATTCTGATCAAGCCTGACACAAAGTAAGGGTCTTACAGGTATAAATGCCCGGCCTAGGATTGGTATTGATTTAAGTGACTGCTGATTCCACGCTGGTGGCTCAGTGGTTAGCACAGATGCTTTGCAGGCTGTATTTATCAGGCTTTTAAGAGTCATTGCTAGAAATCGCACTGAATGGTTTGGCTGGAATTAAAAACACTTCTACCTCAGAGAAGGATTAAGTGGTTTCTTTTATGAAACTTCCCACACAAAGTGAGCAAGGAGAGACCATCGCTACTTCACAGCAAACAGAATCATAATCATAGAGTGAAGAGAGTGATGATTAGCTCATCTGAAGAGTTTCATGTGGATTCAACACAATTCAGACCATGAATGGCCAGATGCAGCAAGTTGTTGGAGGGAAAACGACATGAAATACAGAAAACAGTGTCACTGCGTGTGTTTCCCACTGCTTGAGAATTTATTTTTGGTTATCAACCTCAAGGGAGGTGGAGGTGTAGCGTGGTGGGCTGCAGTGAATTCACAAGCTAAGATCTGCACATGAATGCTGCATTCTGGCAGCTCAGTGCTCAATTTCATCCACATTTCCTCACGCAAACTTTAACAAGAGGAAATGATAAATACAGAAATAGAAAAAAAAAAATCAGAGGGGAATGTGTTTAGATAGGTCACCCAAATAAACTTTGTGTATAGGAAACCTTTTTGTGTGACAGCGTTCTTATGCACAAGTATGTGTGAGTGTGCCTTGGTCAAAATGATAATTATGTTTTGGTGCAGCTGTCTGTCTGTTTTTATGGTCTGGGCACGTCTGTGTGTCATTTGGACAAAACATCAAGGATAATGCATGCAGAACCAATATGTGTTGATAAAGTGATATGGATTTACTTGGAATGTGGCCTTATCAGTGCTTGGAGCAGTGATTTATGTGATTCATGACACTGACAAATCCCAGAAAGTCATAAATGAAGGAAAATCTTTTTTCTTTTTTCTTTTTCCATCACGTTTAATGTCAGGAAAATGTATGGTGTTGGGGCTTTGAGGTGCAATCACAGTTGTTGTTTGCCATGTAATTGCTGTATTTTGCTTTCGGAAGGAGCATTGTATCCCAGATACAATCATTCACAATACATTTGAAATATTGGATCCAACCAGTATCTTTGAACACTTTGATTGTTGTTTTAAATAAAACGTTCTGTATTTAATATTTCGGCATCTGCTGAAATGTATCATTTTCCACCTGCTGGGAGCCCCTAACAGCTTAGAGCAGCTGTGCACCTCAGCTAAATCCTGGAGACAGACTTTTGTCAGTTAAAAAACCTGATAAAAATTATTTTTTATCTTTATGGCCTGACCAAATATGCGTCACCCAGAGACTTTTGAATCCGTTAGGAAAGATTTCCTAATCAGAGATGTTTGTGTGTGGGTTCCATATGCCATCAGTTAGATTGGACAGTCTAAATTACCCAAAGGTGTGACTGAGAGTGTGAGTGATTGCTCTGCTTGCTCTTCCTTGTGTTAAGGCTGTAGTGCTGTCTGGACACTCTGATAGTGATTAAAAGCTCCTCTCAGGTGTTGGGACAAGTCGGGCCTGCGTCGGCCAATTACTGTAACTTTCCAAAACCCACAATCTGACAGCCACACCTGTGCTCTACCCAGGTGTGCACTGGTGTGAAAATGGGGAGTGAGCTCCAAATGTGGTGCAGAGTTTGTTATTTTTCCCTCCACATCCCCGCCCCTGTCCACGTTCTCTGCTGAGCGACACCATTCGCTTCCATGTTGGCAACAACAGAGAGGCTGTTTGCTTTCAGAGAAAAGACGAGAGGATTGCAGCCAAAATTGAGATCAACTTCAGAAAAACAACTGGCACAGATATGAGTCGATAGACAGACTCTCCCTTCACCTCCAGTCCATGTTTTTTGGATCCCAGTGACTCCATTCTGGGCCTCGATAAAAACCAGGAGGGATGGCTTCTTGTTTGGTGCCTATAAACACAATGTTTTATTTTCTGTAGCCTATTAAACTGTTGCACCAATGATTACTCCCACTTTACCCCCCTTTCTATGTAGTCCAAATGTCAAACCAGACTTTCTGGACATGGTTAATGACGCAAAATCTGACTTTCTTTCTGAGAGAGCACATTTCTGGCCTTTGATTAACTGGCCACTTTGCTTTCCTGCCACTCAAACCAGCGACCATGAATGAGCAGCTATGGATGATTATACACTAACAAATGCACATCTCATACCTTTTGTAGGATCAATTAATGGACTTTTCCACGTAGACGCACAGGAGTTCATAAAAAGTGAACGCTGGATTACGCATTTCAAGAAGCTTGGTGGTATGTGTGATCCGTTCTGCATAACCTGGAGGTTATCTCAGGACAGCGTCTGTATGATTAATGTAAAGGCATAGAAAGGAAATGTAGAGCTCACTTTTCTGTCACTTCACAGATCTTTTTCAGGACAGTTTGGCTGGACAACAGTGTGGGTTTTTAAAAAAAAATTTTATTGGATATTAACGATGAATTCTCACATTGCAATAACAAGAGAGAGTCATGCAGCGCTTGTGCCGATTTAAGTTAAAGCGGCGCCGTCTGAGGCGGATGAATTGCTTTCCCTTGACAGCCAAATTATTGAATGGCCGTCCTCCCTTGTTATCTGTAGTTTTTAGGCAAAAATGCCGGGCAAAACAAGAATTTATCTTTCCCACCCATGTGTTAAATTTGAACAAATTGTCCACAGAGAACAAATCCCTCAGCGATGGGCTGGAGGCAGCACACTCATACACACACTCAGATGCACACACTTGAGGTTGTTGTTGATATTAACATTATTCTCTGAGCCGATGCCTAAGCTCCAACAGTGTAATCAGGTGCTAATAACAAGGCTGTGATGTTTACAAGCTGTTTCAAAGCGCTTTATATAGTATCTGTGTGTGTGTATGTGTGTATGTGTGTGTGTAAGTGCTCTCTATGTGATGTCTACTCCATTCCCTGCCAGCGCTGTTGGGGCTTTGCGGGTGCAGGGGGGGGGGGGGGGGGGGCACACTAATAATTTAGACTGTCAGCTCTTGCACACACACACACACACACACACACATACCAGATGCTCATATGGTGTGTTTGTGACGTGGCTAATGATAGCAGCGTAGCGGCAGTCTGAGGCCATATGCTGAGCCTGATCGCAACAGAGCGGCGTGATCTAGCATTAATAAACTCTACCGACATGACAATTAGGAATCCTCCACATAAAATGCAGACAACACAGTTGCATGCGAAAATGCAGCTGTTTTCATCAAACCCACACGCACCAGGAATCAACTGTCGCCGGCCTGGACCGGACAGAGGAGCAGCAGGGAGGAGAACCACTGCATTGACAAGAAAAGGGTCTATTGTCACTGCTCGCTGGGCAGAAGTGATGCTTATTGTTGAGTTTTGATTATGGATGATGTTATCGGTTCATCAAGACGTAAACAACTTCATATTTGAATTGTAAGGAGCGGCTTTGTCCAGTTTTACTCTGAAGGTAGCTTCTCCGTAAGAGGTTTTCATAAGAAGCAATTATGGCGGGATATGAGAAAGCCTTGATTGTGAAGGTTTGATTTAGCAGCCAGAGGTTGAATAAAAAGGCAAGGCAGAGCCCTCTCTTCAACAAACTGCAGAGGACACAGAATTATGCTTATTCCATCCACACGGAGAGCACGGCAGAGAGGGAGAGAGTCTTTAATTGAGGTTTTATCCATTTAAGCTGTCACTAAGAGGCCAACTCTGAAACCTTTTAACCACTCTCCTCTCAGTAATGACACAAATCAGAGAGGAAATGTGTTTGTGTCGGAGCGTCGGTGCGAATGTGTGTGGGCGCGTGTGTGTTCGCGCGTGTTAGCGTTCACGAAGCAGGAGGGTAATTATGCGGAAATTGGGAAATGGCTAAGAGAATTATGACCCTGTTTCAGCAGAAGGCTTTAATCAGTCCCAGCCAGGCCAGGGGAAGGAGGCAGAAATGTTAGCTGCACAAGCACTCTGCTCCTGATGGCAACAGCAACCAGTCAGTAAAACTGACAGTCAACTGGTCTGATGTGTCAGTGGAAACCAGTCAGTCAAATAGTCATTCATAGACTAAAGATGAGTGGGAGAAAATTCAAGCATGATCACAAGGCTGGAGTGGTTTTGAAGTGATATTCTTTTGTGTTGTAGTTTGTCTTCTGTTGTGTGTTGTTTCTGCATGAAAAATGAAGGGCCATGTGTGTAGGGCTGGGCAATAATTAGGGCTGCAACTAATGATTATTTTCGTTATCGATCAATCTGCTGGTCATTAACTTGCTTGATTGCTTTGTCCATAAAATGTCAAAAAAAAGTGAAAAATGTTTGCTGAGTATAATTTCCCCAAATGAAAAGAAAATCTTTGGCATTTTATTTTTTTAAATAGTGAAAAAAGTAATTTTTTTTTACCAAAATTTTTCTCGTTCAGTCCTAACCATGATTTATTTATTTATTTTTATTATTTTTGGAATTATATTGTAACAATAAGATGATTGGGGCTGCAGCTAGCGATTATTTACATTATTGATTAAAGGTGACATAAAAAAAATCTAAAAGGCTGGGACCAGAGAATGCCCTTTATGTTTAATAAATGACTAATATTGATAATATTATGATATTGATTTCAGCCATATTGTCCAACCTGAATGTGTGCATGAGTATCTCAGTGTGTCTGAATCTGCTGTATCTTTTGTCCTCTTCTTAAATTGAACCTATCAGTACTGTGAGAACAAAATGAAACTCACTCATATAGGGACTGTTTGCTAGAAGAAGATTCATGTCAGAATGGGAGAGTGCTCTCAAATTATCGGGTTTAGTAAGAGAGTTAAGTTACTTTTTCTCTTTATAGTCCCGCTGAGGGTTTTATGCTTGTGTGTTAATCTAAGTGCACAAATTTTATGTTCATGTACGTGCACAAATCGTCTCACAGCTCCAGTAAAAGTCGTCTTAAACTGCTAAACTGATTGATCTTGGAATGAGTAAAGACAAGAGGAGTGTGAATGGAACCAGGTGTAAACAAAGTAAATAAGCTGCTCAAAGGAAACGTGAGAAACGCAAGTATTCATGTGATGTTGCTGACTGATCACAGGTGGTGAAGCACAGAGCGAAGCTGCACAATGAACAAAAATGTGGAAATGCTGAGTAGCTCTGCCGAGCATGTGCACGCTGTTGTGATTGAAGCCAATGCAACATGTCCTGTTTGTCTCAATCTGGACATTTATCCTGTGAAAACCTGCTCATGTTCATTTTGTTTCAGCACATTTCTGCCTTTAATGTTCACATTTCTATGTGTATGAGTGTGTGTGTGTGTGGATGTGTGTGTGCTTTCCTGCTTGTGTGTGGATTAAGAGTGTGTGTGCTTGTTCATGTATGAATGGCTCTTGCTGTTCAGATGTGTGTAGGGTCAACAGCACTGCTGTGTGTCAGTGTGTCTCAGAGTGCCTCGGTTGGTTCTGGTCTGGCTGTCTATTTCTGTCAGTGTTGGATCGATGGCATCCTACAGACACTGCACTCCTCTCCTGGATGTTTCAGCCTGTTCCTCTTTCTCTCTCTCTCTCTCGCTCTCTCTCTCACTGTGTATGTCGCTCTGCCCTCCTCTTCCTCCCCCTGCCTCTCCGTCTCTCCTGTTGCCTCTCCTGTTGGCTCGGCCATCACTTCCTCTTCTCCTCCTCATTGTCCTCCTCTGCACCATCGTAATACTCTCAAGTCTCTCTTCAGATCAGTCAATGAGCTCTCACTGTATGCATGTGTGTGTGTATTTTCTGAGTGATTATTGCCACTTATTTGTGAGGGATTCCTATTCTTGGCTTCACATCATGGCCAGTTTGTGTTGCTGTGCTTAATGCCAACAAACGCTACAACTCTTCACTGCTTTTTTAAGGGATTTGCATGTATTTGTATGTGTGCGATTTAATGCTGAAACAAATAGCCAATTAGACAATCTACAGAAATTAATCTACATTGATTTTGATAATCACTTATTGGTTTAAAGCTAAATGCCAAATACTCAGTGTTCAAGCTTGGACCAAGGACAGTCTGGTTCTCTCTCTTTTATATGACAAAGGAAGCTATTTTAAGGTGTTATCTTGGGCTGTGGGATGAATCGATTCAAAAACTATTTCAATATTTGATATATTGTTTAACATTATTTAGCTAAAATGGCAAAGAGAGTCCTCTTGAATGTGAGGATCTGCTCATTTCTGTTTAGGATTGAAATTATATATCTTACATCTTACATCATATCTTACTATCTTATAGACAAATGTATTGATAATGAAAATAGTCATGATTTGCTGCCTTGAAATGTCATTTTATGTCTTGATATCCGTATAAATATCACCATCAATTCACCCTCATTAGGTAAAATTCGAGTTGAAACATTAACAAGGTGCAGGATATTGCAGCTGTTGATCCAGTTTTCTCGTGTGCAAGGATTTCTAATTGTTAACTGCTGAAAATGTTATTGAGAAATTGTCTATAGATGAAATACACAGATGGGGAAAGTCATTTTTGCCTCATCCAGTAATTAAATACCTGACAAATCCAGGCACTTCATCACAGCTGTGCAAAAATCCATAAAGCATAGCGACCATAAAGCCACCCCAGTCAATGATTTGCAACTTTTCCTGTAATGACAATTGACAAATTTCTATTGACTCACAGTATATATTGTCTATTCATTCCAAATTACCTGCAAGGTGTACTACATTATGTGTGTGTGTGTGTGTGTGTGGGGGGGGGGGTCATGCATGTGTGATTTCATGTGTACCTCCATGTTTTTGGCCCTTGGCGTGCAATTTAGTCTGATTTTCTTTTTCTTTTTTTACACGCACATGCATTTACATGGACAACTGTTTCTACACTGAACAGAGTGAGTTGCTGACAACGGCAGGAGATAGAATGAGGATGGCTGAGAGCTAGCGATGCTGGCTGGCCTTAGTGCTAACACCCACGCTGTCTGTAGGCTCTGCTCTCTGCTCTTACGCTTTGAGGCACAGGAATGTGCTAGCGCTGCCGTAGTAAGACCGCATATGAATGAGTGTTTACTATCTCACACAGCCAACTTCTCTCTATCATGTTTTTAATGAAAGTCCAGGACGGCTGCTGGAGGTGGATACGTACGCTGTCTTTATTTCACTGGTACGATAGGGAGGGAGAAAGAAAGTAAGAGTCTAGAGAGGGGTGGAGAAAAGAGGGTGGAGGGCGGTGGTGTGTGGAGGATGTGGGGGTTGCAGGGTTGTTGTAATGAATGTACTGCAGTTAAAAAGAATTCTGTGTCACTTCCCGGGAGAGAGAGAAATAAAGGTGGTGGAGGGGGAGTAGGAGATGTGGGAGGAGATGTTGCGAAATAGGATGTGTTGTGTTGATGGAGCAGGGTTCTTCGCAGCCAGGCAAACTCTCCTCCCACCCTAGTATGTGCATATATGTGTGTATGCGTGTGTGTGTGTGTGTGTGGGGTGCACAGAGAAAGCGAGAAAGACGGCAAGTGAATGCCCCACAGCCTACAAGTATACCACCCACACACATTACCCACATGTATTAGACCCATACATATGCATATTCCTCACTTCTCAATTCCATACATCCACACACACACACACACACACACACACACACACACACACACACACACACACACACACACACAGGAAAACTTGTTTCACAGGGACACTATCTGTCATTACCTCCCACAGATTCCTCACGGGAGTACATTGTTATTTTCTTTCAGCCCTGATCAAATAAAATGGAGCAAAGAGAGAACACACACACACTCTCCTCCACACACAAACATATAGAAAAACACACACCATACACTCCAGTGTTTGCTAAAGCGTGATTGAATAAAACACAGAATGATGACACCCATCTGCCTACTTGCTGTGTGTGTTGTAAATTGTTGCTCACACCAAACACGCTCAGTGTTTTTCCCCCTTGAGGTGAATAGTAAATCCCAGCATATGTACTGCATCACATATCGTCATTTTCTACAGTATCAGTTCAGATAATCAAAGACTCCTTGACACCCTCCTCTTACAGCTGACAGGGCTGCAGAGATGGGAGCGGATAGGCAAAGAGACCAGTTTAACTCTGCATCAGTCATCTGTTGGCCTCCGTTGTTGCTGAAGAGAAAAAAAAGACAGAGCGAGCACACAACAAGAAAGACCAGACTGAGGAAAAAAAACAGAATCATTGATGGAGGGCGAAGGGGAAGAAGGGGAGGGCACCAAAGAATAGAGAAAGGAGGGCCCTGCAGAACAGTACTGCCAAAACCGAGGTCAATTGTGATGAAAATGGCCGTTCACATGACCACAATAGCAGCTGAGTGACAGCACTAAAGCAGCATGGACGGGCTTATCCTGATCACTCAGGGCCTTGACTGGGGAAACCACAATGCCCTGGAGATCTGTCCTTTTTGGGCTTGGAGGATCACAGAGCGCCCACGGTCCCAAGCTTTGGCCCTGAAACGTCCTTTACATTACCATATCAATGCTGCCCTAGCTATTCCGCCAAGGAGCAGGGCGGCTAGTGATAGTGCCTCCCGGTTAGCATCACCCTGTGCCTTCACAAGGCTATTCAGCGGGGAGTCAATGCTAACTCAATGCTAAGTGTGAATGGGAAGAAGTGTAAGCTCACTCCTGTAGCGTGAACCCATGTCTGGCGGTGCATTCAGGCATGTGTTTGTGTGAGTCTCTCAGTGTCTCTCATTCCTGCTTTTTCTCTCTGCCCACTCTGTTTTTCACATGCAAAGTTGTTCTCACGTATTGGGCGGGGTATCGAACCTCAATAAGTTTTTGGTGCTAGCCGAAATACGTCCATAGCACAGACTATCAAAAACTTTCCAATCCTGAATGTTGGCATTGACTGTGTGCTCTTTTTCAATAAATCTTTGACCACAGCTTCTGTTTGGAATCAAGATTTTCGACTATTTTGTTTTGGCCGAGTTCCTCTATAGTTGCTTGACACTTCTACACATCTGTGAAACATCTGTGCTCAGAAAAAATGGAACGTTCAACATCTATAATTCTAGATACAAACAGGCAAACTCCTCTTGGACCCCACCTGTCTTAAAAACATGTATTAAACTTAACTGCCAGTCCTTTGTAAATGTAGGTATGACTTTATTTTATTTATATGTGCATACATCTAGAAATATGTTACAGTTCACATCGATAATAAACAGCTTTTTCATCAGGTGTCATGTCAGGTATGTTGACCATATTCAATTACCTTGTTAAACTCTTTTAAGTCTAAACAGGTCACACTGTTAGCAAGCTAACGCTAGCTTTTCTGCTCATCCAATTGGCTAGTTTGTGTGGTGCAACATGCTTAGTGATTAGTGATGTGTGAAGTTTGAACTTAATGTTATTGATATGAGATGATGTGATATCTCTGAACGCTACAGAAGAGCTAGTAGGCAACATGGACCTTATGATGTGATTTTTTTTCTCAAGAAAATGTTTTGCTATTGGTTACAGGTATTATTTTTGCTGTAGCATGAAGTGTTCCATGACCTTGTACAGTTTCCTTCAAATAGAAGAAGACCAAAACAGCAGAGTTGAGGGTGTGTAAAAGAATAACAGGTTTCAACCTTCCTGTGTTGTGAGGGTATTATATCACATGACACTCGCAGTAGATGGCCTTTGATAACATTACAGTGCAATTAGAGATATTAGCCAGTAAGAGTACAAGCCACAATGCAGTGTTAACCGCATTATTACGCCATGGGGAGGAAATGGATGATCTGGAGGAGAAGGGCTGGTTTTTAAATGATGCAGAAGGGAACAGAGGATGAGATGGAGAGAAAGGAAGGACGGGAGGATGGACGGAAGGAAAGAGAAAATCGATGGCTAAAAGTAAAGGATGGGAAACTAAAAGGGCAATGAAGAGAGGAAGATGAGGAAGACAGGTGAGATATTGGCCATAGACTTCTTGCTTTGTCATTGAAAATCAGAGCCGTTGGGCAGGACGCTGTTTGATTTGCTGTTCTTGTTTTAATCTGTCCGTCAGCGCACTCTCACACACACACTCATAGATAGCCTCCAGTCTGTCACTTAGTATCGGCAGAGAGCTGAGAGGTTATCATGCGTAGTCAGGTGCCAGACCGACTCTTGGTAGCAGGTTTGTCATTTGTAATTAGAGAGAAAAGGAGAGCCGGCGTGTTTTTTTTCTCGTCTCTCTCTTCTATTCTCTGGTTGAAGGCTGTCTCTGCGTATCGACAGACAAGTGACGGGGCACACACACACACACACACACACACACACACACACACACACACACACACACAAACACAAATACATGCGCTGACACACATTTGATGGGCCAAGTTTGATTCCATTAAGTGGAGTTTGTCAGTTAGTCAGTGAAGTGTTGGGGTGAATGCTGATGGCCAGACACTGAAACCCACAGAGATAAACAGGATCTGAAGCAGCCTGTTCAGACACTCACAACACTGAGGGTGACTGAGCAGTGGCAGGCCTAACTATGACACACACACACACACACACACACACACACACACACACACACACACACACACACACACACACACACACACACACACACACACACACACACACACACACACACACACACACACACACACACACACACACACACACACATCTGGTGTTGTATGGCTATGTGGTCACGGTCCATGCGGCTCTGAGTTCTGGTCACGGTTAAAAAGGCTTCCTTCTGGAGAAGGGGGAGGGGGGGGGGGGTCTTAAGACGGAGAAGGAGATGGGGAGGTGGGGGGAATAAGAGGAGCGGGAGATAATAGAAGAGGGCTAACAGTGGGGGAGGAGGGCTGGGATGGACCAAAGAGGGAGTGAAAAGGGGAAGATAGAGGCTGAAGGTGGGTTTTCGGAGTATGAAAGCCTGCGTGCCTCCATTCCTGTGCCATTGATGTATTCTAATGCTAAGTGTGTAATGCTGGGCCTCGACTGGTCTCTGGGAGAGACGAGCCTTTGATAGGCACAACCAAGCTCTGGGACAGATCCCTCGCATGCCATTCATATGCATATCTCTCTCCCTCTCTGTATATGTGTGTGCGCTTGTACACACTTTTTTTCTTTTTTTTTTCTTAGCCATTTAACTAACTGTTTTTAGCCAATTGCACCAGTTGTAGATTGGTCTAATTTCCATATCAATGTGAGCATGTTTGAGGCTGTTTTGAGCATCACAGACCCTAATCCTAAATTACCCCCTACGACCATGCTGGTGGATGTTTTTATGATCCCATGATTCTGTGTGTGAGTGTGTGAGTGTGAATTTTCCATGGAGGGAGCATTTGAACATGCAGCATTTCGTGTGTGGCCGTGGTGTAACGGGACCACATCTGATCATGCAATTGGCCGTCTGCAGAAGAGGGCAAAGTGCAGAATCTCAAAGATGCCTATATCTCACCCGCCTGTCCAGGAGGTGTGTGTGTGTGTGTTTGTGTCTGTGATGCATGTGTGCCTCTATAAGCTATGTGTGTGTGTGTGTGTGTGTGTGTGTGTGTGTGTGTGAAGAGATGGCGCATTGTTGTGTGGATCGCTTTGTTTGCCATGTGTTCCGGTCCCCAACCGATTATAGCATGAAATTCTGCACACATTGTATAGCAATGGGGAGTCTCACATGTGGATAGACACACACAAACAAGCGCACACACACAATGGCACACCGAAGTGAGAAGTCAGGGAGGCCTGTTAATGACTGTCGTGGACAGAAAGGGAGCAGGACTGTGGTGGTGTCAAGGCTTTGTGACAGATGCTGGTTGTAAAATGCCTTGCTCACAGGTTTATTGTTATGAAAAAAAGTAACGATCAGATTCAGCAAGATTGATGCCATTCCTTCTTTCTTTCTTTCTTTCTTTCTCTCTTTTTCACACACACACACACACACACACTCACACACACTGGGTCCTAATCCCCCCTCTGAGCCCTGGAGAGTCTCTCCCGTCAGTGACCCTCCTTCCACTTCAGCACTTTGGGGTTTTTCTTTCTCTTCCTACTCGGATTTGTTCTTCTACTTCAGCCTCCTTTCCTTGCTTGTTCATCTTACTTCACCTCCTCTCACCCGCATACTTCACGGACGGCTGTGTATTTATCTGTGTGTGCACGCCCCGTGCATGCGAGCTTATATGTGTTTTTTGCGAGATATAGAGGGGGGGAGGAGAGTGTCAAAGAGCGCTCGCCTTTATACTTTCATTGTCTCTCTTTCTGCTCAAGAATATGATGGATGTTTCAAAACAGAGCGAAGCCTGAATATCAGTGCCAGCCACTGATGTTGCTTTCACCTCCAAGTGTATGTGTGTGTGTGTGTGTGTGTGTGTGTGTGTGTGTGTGTGTGTGTGTGTGTGTGTGTGTGTGTGTGTGTGTGTGTGTGTGTGTGCGTGCTTGGAGGCACTGGAGGTTATTTGATCTCATTGTGTTGTTGGAGAGGAGGCTGCTCTCCTGCTTTATGACCGGAGCTGTAGGGAGATATTCAACTTCACCTGCCTCTCCTCAACAATCCATCATCCCTCTCTCAGCAGACAAACGCACTCCACTCATCTTATTACTTCCTCTCACACTCTCAGAAACATTTAAGACTTTCTCTCACCAGCTTGCACTTACACGCGCCGTAATGTATGCACATATTCTCAGACTCTCTCTCATAAGCAGAGAGAAGCGAGCAAATCTCCCTGTGCGTTAGTGTGTGTTTCACAGTGTATAAACGAGCGACAAAGTGAAGCGCGTGCTATAATTCTGATAGTGTTTCTGCAGGTGATTAGAAGCTGTTGTGTGAAAACAGCGCGGGTCCTTCGTTAAGATGTTAAGTGTGTGGTAAACTGAACAGGGACGAGGACACTCAGCTAATGACTGTTTCTGCACACTTCATCAGATTGCTCACCCGCAATATTGCCTCATATCACTCCCCAGCACCATTGGCGCTTAATAGTGTGTGTGTACGTTTGATATTGTTTGCGTGCGTGTGTACGTCTGATCACGACGTATATTGCTTTGTAGGGCCATTACAGTTTAATAGGCATAGTGGAAAGCGCGGCGCGTTAATGCTCCGGCAACATGAAGTAATGACACAATAAAACAATTAAATATGGTGGAGGAGAATTACTTTTTGAACAAGCCGCACCTAGAAGCAATTTGGACTGAGACGGAATAAACAGAAAGTACTGATCAGGCTTATTAAGAGGAGAGGGGTAGCTCTACCTCTCTCTCTCCCTCTCTCTCTCTTCATTGGCTTCCAACTCTCTGTCAGTATGACTTTATATCTGCGGATTCATAGACTGATGAACCACAGAGAAATTCTCCTTGAAATTAGAGAGAGGTGATTTCTGAGTGATTACATGCGTGTTAACGTAAGTGCGTTGTAATAAGAGGTGGTGCGTTTCTCTAGAACACATTACAGTTTTCAAATTTAGAGTTATTTCCATTATTGATCAGTCTGTCAATGATTTTTTTTAGATGAATTGTTTAGTCTATAAGATGGCAGAAAATTATGAAAAATGACCATCGCAGTTTTGCAGAAAGCAAGGTGACAGATTGATTTTTGTTTTCAATAAAAAAGTGCACAACCCAAAGATGTTCAATTTATAGTGAAATTAAATAGGACAAAGCAAATCTTTGTGTCTGAGAAGCTGGAAATGTGAGACTTTTTGCTCAATAAACTTAATGAGATGAATTAATGTCTAAACTGTGGACAGATCAGCACCAGATATATTTTTTGTTGCAAAAAAGAAATCATAATAGATCAGCAGTGTTGCATAAAGTCATAAGATTTTTTTTCCAAAAATAAAACCACTAAACCATTCATTACTTATTTATTTATTACTTGTAAATACTAAGATGCTGAGAATCTGTTTGTTTTTTTGCCGTTTCTCCGTTTGGAGTTCTTCCAGTGTCTGCAGCATTTCCTCCCACCGTCCGCAATCAAGAGTGCAGGTGAACTGAAAACTCTTATTTGTGTTTGTAGTTGTCAATGAGTGCCCTGTCCAGGGTGTACCCCACCTGAACGCTGTACAGATAGACTCAACCCCCCCCCCGCCACACTGCTTTGGATAAGCATAAAAAATGGATGGCCAGATCGATGGTAGTTCGGCAAAGTTGCATTGTGGGCAATGGAAACGATATCTTTGGTTCTGCTGCATTGATTTTGATTGTGTTCTTAAAACTATCAATTGTTAGTCTTACTATGTTATAGGAGGGAAATGATAAATTGGTGGAATGCTCTTTGAAGGCCTCAAGCTGAAACAAGCAGTAGTTTTGACCATCTCTGACCATTCCCCAACTTTATGTGCCTTGGGAGTGATATTGTGCCAGAAATCACTACTCTAGTACCTATATGAAGTAATTAGTTTGAAAGTGTGTGCGTGTTTGTGTGTCTCAGTTTGAAAAGGCTGCACTACCTTAATGAGGTTAATCTAAATCACATCAGTGGTGTCTGGAGTTAATTTAAAACATGCCACAAATAAACACTGAGATCCTTTCCCAAAGCCTCGTTAAAGTCTGGTCAGCATCGGGCAAACAAGCGGAGACCAATTAAGGTCAGACCTCCAACCATATTCATCGTGGGCGATAACCATATGTGTTCATCTGTGTTTAAATGTCGATTTTGTTTATATGTTGTTAAGTGTAGGAGTCAGTGTGACTGTAAAGTCTCTGACTCATCGACCAGACTGAGAAACCACCGGGAAGTTCTGAGGTGATTTGTTGATTTTTTTTTTTTTTTTTTTTTTTTTTCTTTTTAATGTAGGTGTTCGTCTAGGACTCTCCCTCTCTTATTCTTTTTCTTCCTCTCCCCTCTCTTTCCCGTTTCGTCCTCTATCTCACATGTGTGTCTTTATGTAATCGTTTATAGGGATCTGTTGAGAATTAGAGATCGAAAACCCATTTACAGAGGTTACCTACGTAAAGTCAGCCTATTTATCTGCTGCGAAATCGAAACCTTACCCTCTGCCGCTCGCTCTCATTTCTCTCGCTCTTATTCCCCTCTCTCATACTGTCCCTCTCTCAACCTCTCTCTCTCTCTTGGGGGGTCACAACTCCTCAATGGAGGAGCGATAAGAGGAGAGATAAGATGATTGGGAAGAAATGAGGGAATTTGTTAAAGATAGAAGGATGGGCAGAGAGGTCATTAGTGAGGAATAAAGAGGGGACAGAGTGTTAGGGTGAAGCCACGTTAGATGAAGGATGGAGAGCAAGGCCATGTCCACACGAAGGCGTTTTTATTTTTTGTTGTGCCATACCAAGCAAACAAAGCCCATTTTATTTCTTGTTTTTCTATTTAAATACAAAATTCTATAGTATTGTATTCATTGAAATTTTCAATAACAAATTGATGTCAGATATGTCTGATATCACTCCCTATTTTCTGTATAGTGCAGTATATTTCATGTTCAACATCAAGCATGAAATCTACACATTATATATCACTTTCAAAAATTCCCAAAAGGGTGATGATCCATCGTCTAAAATCTCAATTTACTGTTCACTGTGTAAATTATTGAGTGACTATTAGAATTTCTATTTTAATGAATGAATGAGGGAGCATTATTTCAGACAGGATGTCGTTTAAGTAAATCTCCTTCTGAAATGACTGATATGATCGTGTGTAATTAGTAAATATCACCTCATGCTGATGTTGAGTTAATGGCGTTCTAATCATTGCAGTGTTAATTTTGTCCATATCTCACACCTCAGCCAGGCAGCAACATTAATGCGGACTGTCTGTCGTCATTCATTTTGTACTGACATTGTTAGGACATAAAATAGTGTGATCTGATTGAGGTTTCAATGCAGCTGCACAAGAACTGTCCAACCCTGACACTCGCCTTGATTAACAAACTAGCATTTATGTCCCTCGTTCAAATCACTACTCAATATTTGCACAGTCTGACAACAGAAACTGAGGATTATGGAGTCCTGTGATAGTTCAGGCGCAGGCAGGAACGTCATTTTATAGTCACATGTACCATTAACACTTCAATCACATATGTCCACAACCTATTTACTGCCGTTCATTCGGTCTTCATACATCCCTGAGCTCTGTATCCTTACTGCTACTCTGCTGCCTGCCTCCAGAAATTAGATTCCCTCCACCACCTCCCTCAGCCTCCTCCTATATTAGCATTTGGTTGTGCAGGGATTTTGAGTGTTTCTTTTTATTATGTGTTCATGTTCATTAAATGTTCCTTAGCGCGGTTGTGAGCTCATGGACAGTCTGTCATGGTTTCTCACATAAGTTCCTCCAGAAACCCACAGCCACGAGCCTGAGAATAATGTATCCAATATAAAAAGGTTACTGTTCTTCAACGCTTTTGATTACAGTCCTAACTCTGGGCTCCATTCAAAGTTAGCTCTTTTGAATTTTACAACCTAAAGTTACAGAGGCACAAACATGATAGGAATGTACGTTTTTTTTTTTTTGCCTTGCCTATGGATTTTTTCTGCATAAGAAATGGAATATAAGGCTTGTTGTAGTAGCTTTCATCTGGAAATACTTCGGAGCCATAGTCAGATGTCTGAATCAATTCTGTGTCAACAGCTGTCGCAGTGATATGGGGATCTTAAAATACTTTGCACAGACAGAATCAGGAGTTTTCAAACAATGTATAATTTATTAAATTTGTATTAAGACACACTTAAAGTAGACACTACCAAGGCCAAAGCGTCCCACGGGTGTCTGTGTTTTTAAAGGTTAAAGCATGACTTGAATGTCAGTAAGAATGTGTCTTGTGTTTGGCTGAATGAGATTACAGATGGTCATAGGTGACAGAACAAATCTTTCCCTCTTCTTACCTGTCTGGACTCCCTACCAGATGATGATGGCGAGACACAATTTTGTGTTTGCCAACCAAAAGAGACGGAAGAAAAAGAGATTAGCTCTTTCTTTTTTTTTTATTGTTTCAGCTCGGATGGCAGAGTTTCAGAAAAAAGTCCCACGAATGTAAGGGTGGATGGAAGCCTGTTTGGCACAAAAACTCTGCTTTCAAATATATCTGCATTAGTGTGGTCATGGCTAAAGTGAATGAGAGAGAGAGATAGGAAAAGATGGGTTGGAGGGGGGTGAGAGTGTGTTATTAAATGATGCGTGGCGACTGAAGTCGGGGGGGGGGGTGAGAATTTATAGTGAGAAATAGCATGATGTGAGTGTGAGAAAAGAGAGGAGAGCGCGGAATGATGGAAAACAGGATTAGATAGACAACGCCGCGGGGAAGTGGTTTGGGCCTGTAGCGAGGAGGACTGCGTGAGTGAGTAAAGTGACAGAGGGAGCCAGTGTACCAAAGTGAGAGAGAGAGAGAGAGAGAGAAACACGATAGAAGAGGCATAAATGAGACAAGGTAGGGAATCAGTGGATAAGCTGGAGCTGGGCGAGGGAAGACGAGGAAGATGTGTTGGGGAGAGGGGGAAGGCAACGACGGGAGAGAGAGGCGGAGGAGGGAGACAGAAAGTCAGTGTAACTGTAACAGACTCTGACACAAAGCTCCGTCCTAAGCTAATAGCCTGTCTATTAATATCTCCAGCTAATGACTGCCACTCCCTGTCATTGACTGGCATGGAGCGTAATCCTTATTCATCAGTTTTTAACTTTTACTTCCTGAATAATGATCCTAATGAATTCTTTAAATATGGAGGAGAGCAGAGTGACCTGCTGTGTGATAGCCATTTGAAAATGACATAGGAGCTGCAGTGGCCTGGAACCAGTGAGAAGACTCGGCTTAAGGCTGGAAGTTTCCCACCCAAAAGGCGGCTAAGGGTCCACTAAGGGGCCGTCTTAAGAGAAGTGTTGCTTCAGGTAAACGTATCCATTCTTTTTAGTAATACATCAATGAGTTGCAAGGCTTATCAGCTCTCAGACACTGGTTCATGATGTTATGAAGACAGACTTAACAACTCTGGAACGTTATCATGACAACAATAATTCGGATCTTGGTGTTTGTCTGGTAAACAGAGATTAGAGTAACCCTGTTCAGAGATCTGCAGTGGGAGCTTGCATGTAGTCGATTGTCCAATGCAGAGAGTTGCCAGATGACATTGCATTTGGCAAAATGTGGAGCCAGGTTCAGATGTGTTGTTTGGCCAGAGCCCTCTGCAATTGCACCACTGCAATGTGAAATGAATGAGGGGGCTGCGTTTTCCGTGCAGTGCTAATGCTGCTCTCCAGCTCAATGCTCGATTCTCACTTCGTAAATGCTGATTCTGTGCCCATCAGCAAGGCACATAAAGAGTGATTTCAATGTGACTGGTGTTTTTTTTCACTCATATTTTACATTTCTCCTCCCTTCATTGTTAATTCGGTTTTAATACGCATGGTTAAAGACATTTTTAAGTACTTCTTGCCATACCTCTCAGGCTCATTAATTCCCATTCAATTACAAACAGCACAGAAATCCCCAGAGACATCTACTTCAGTCAGTGAAAGTAATCAGTCAGTGTGAATGAGAAGCCAATAATTGTTTTTTAAAGTGTTGCATCAGCTATAGAGCTTTTGCAAACAACAAGTTCAGCTTGTCTTTTCAAATAAATCTACACATTTTCAGAGTAGCGTGAAAAAAAAAAACACATTAAAACCTGAAAACTAAAGCCAGAGTTTGTGTTTCTACTTTCTCCTCCCTGAATAAAACTTAAAAAGATGGTGGACCTCAATTGATTTCTGGGTCACAGGCTGGAGGAAGGAAGGCATACGAGGCGAGGATGCATATATTGGGGAATTAAGTGAAAAAAAAATAGATGTGTTAAAGGCTGCCTTCTGGAAAATCACAAACCAACATCCAGACAACACAAATCTATAGACAAACCAAAGCACACATCACGCATCTAGCAGTTAATGAGATCTAGATTTTACAGTTTAAAACAGACATCTCTTGTTTCTGAATATTAAAACAACTTTAGGTTTCAACGTCCTGCCAAAATACTTTGACATGTGGACATGAAAAGCCAGGAATGAGACCACCAACCCTACGATCAGCTTACCATCACCTGAGCTACAACCACGTTACGAAAGTAGAGTGTCACTAGAAATAGAGAGGAAGGCAGGCTCAGATATCTCTCACTGGAAAATTAAAATTGCAAAAAAATTAAAACACAATTAAAATCTCCACAGTTGATTAGTCAGGACATCAAAGGGATGCTTTTTCCCCTCAACATTGGTGCACAGAAGTTCTGATTGCAAAATATGAAATTGCACATGGTGCAGGGAAAAATGACTTTATAATCAATGAAAGGGACAATTGTAATAAACAGTAACCAATTACACTCTATCCACTATCTTCCCTCTGCTCTCTTGTTGTTTATTCACCTTCCCATCATTAAACAAAACCCTCTGCTTC
The DNA here is from genome assembly GCF_021018895.1 of Seriola aureovittata. Lineage (NCBI taxonomy): Eukaryota > Metazoa > Chordata > Actinopteri > Carangiformes > Carangidae > Seriola > Seriola aureovittata. The sequence goes on along the minus strand of NC_079370.1, from coordinate 12,774,422 downwards.
TCTTTTATTGGCCTTTTTTAAAAATTATTTTAATTCCCTGTTTGTGGCTCCTTACTTCCTTCACTTGCATCCCCCTCCTTGCTCCTTAGTTCTGCGCACTCGAAAAAAAGAAGAAAGAGATGTGAGGCTATAAGGACGGATCAGTTAGTGCAGCACTTATTTGTTAAGTGGGATGTCTTTGCTCAGTCAGGCGTCTTTGTGTACGTCACACGTTCCAATTAAAGGCTTTCGGATGGGATGGAGCTGTGCATCCTCTCTTCATGCTTCCCTGAAAAGTGTCACCCGCCCCGAGAACTAGATGAAATGTCCCAGACAACAGAGGGTCTGGATCGATTTTCTCGCACAAAAGCTGGAGGATGGAGCGGGGTGGAGATGAAGAACCAAATCTCTCTTTCCTCCATCTCCTCTCTCTGTCCAGACTGCCTGCCTGTCTCCATTTCTTTAGAGTTTCTCTCCCTGAAACATCTCCCTGTCGATCTGACCCCTGGTGCACACACACACACACGCACACACAAACACACACACACGCACGAAAAAACAGGGTATCCAAAAGCCACAACACACACTCCTAGTGTTTTACTGTCTCTCTGGCTGCCCCACTTTGCTCCTTGCACAATGGTTATGTAAAGATGGAACTAGTGTGTTGTCACTGGTAGCACTTAACACACACACTTGCGAAACACCATACACACGGTAACATCATCATGTCAATGTTAAATGGTGCGTTTAGCCCTTTTTAAAGGCACGACAGAGGGAGCAGTGAGATGTATAAATGACATCATATAGGCGCAGTTGCACTGGGAAGACATGATGACACGACTGCCGCCTCTCTGCCGTAACGACTGCACGGAGAGGGAGGGGGGAGCAGGTTGGGGGGTAGTGAATAAGCGGAAAGTTAACAAGTTGAGAAAGTGGAAAGCGAGAGACAAGGGGGTAATAAAAGGGAGGCAGAGGCATGAAGGCTGACACTGCACATTCGTACTCAGTGGGAGTCCAAATTGTTGTGTGTTTCCTATACCTGAAGTTTCTTTGTCTCATTTGGTCTTTTATAACACACCACGGATGGGTGTGTTTGTGTCCGTCTGTTTGTGCATGAGACACGTGTCTGGACTGTCTGCTGCTGCGTTCACAGGCATGTAGAAGACCTTTAGAGTCATCAGGGTGATCTAGTACACACACACACACACACACACACACACACACACACACACACACACACACACACAGAGGCCTGCTACTTATAAATGAACAGCAAATCTGTTCCTTGTTACAGCTATCATGACTCATCGTAACGGCGCATTGCTTCAGAAAGGGTCAGGCACACACACACACACACACACACACACACACACACACACACACACACACACACGTACACACAGAACATTAGCCAAGCTTGAAGGTTTATGCTGCTGGAAACATCAACGCAGTCCCTCACCCTCCCCTTCCTTTTCCCCCTGACCTCTCTGGCCTCTCGCTTTGTCTCTCTTTCTCTCCCACTGACCACCCTCACTTCCTCCCTCCATCTCTTGATCCTTTGTTCCACACATCACTCACTCCTCATCCTCGCCAATTTTACCACCAGCAAAAAAAATTAGCTTAGGGAGTTTTTTTTTTTTTTTTGCAATCAGCACAGTAACAGATATGACAGCAGCAGCAGCGTAGTGTGTTATGTGCGCACATAGACACACAACGTAAACAAGGATTTAATTTGTGTGTTTATGCAAAGCCAGCATTTGCTATTCAAACCAGCCGACCACAACCAATTACAACCAATCCAATTACCTTCTACATGCAACACTTGATATCAAGAAAAGTTTTGCTTAGACCTCAGTGAACAATGCTGCGATTCAAAAAGCCCATGCGGGTGTGTGTGTGTGTGTGTGTGTGTGTGTGTGTGTGTGTGTGTGTGTGTGTGTGTGGGTGTGTGTGCGTGTGTGTGTGTGTGTGTGTGTGTGTTAGCTAACCTGCAGGTTATTCCCTGGTTGGCTCATCGTCATGTCTGATTGGCTGCCTGCCGGTTTCATCACATTGCACCAGAGACAGAAACAGACCTCATGGCCTCTCACCCACAGGTCTCTCTCTTCGTCTCTCCCTCTCGCTCTCTCTCTCTCTCTCTCTCTCTATCTCTCTTTCTTTCTTTCTTTCTCTCCCTGTGTATATGTGTGTGTGTGTTTCTTGCCCTCTCTGTTTGTCTCTCAGTCCGACTGAACCGAGCTCGAAGCCCAGTGTTGGCTGACTTTGGTTTTGTCTGGCAGGCCGAGCTGTAGGGAAGCACTTTGATTGAAGAGACAGAACAAAAGCTCACACTGCCATCTTTGAAGCAGCTGTCCTGCGCATGACAGTCTCACGAATAATACACACGCATGCCAGACATTTCCACGTGGATACACTAACTGACTCACACTTACACACTGACACACAAGTAGGCACACACATATGAGGACGAGTCAGCCAGCAGGAGCAGCTGTGACACCTGCAAATGTGTATGTAACCTGTCTGCTGCTCACGCATGTTAGCAAACAAATGTCCCTTTTCTCGTACCTACATAACACACACACACACACACACACACACACACACACACACACACACCCACACACCCCCACACACACACACCATCTGCTTATCATCTCTTTTTCTTAACAGCTAATGTTGTGGGCACTAAAGCTTTACCTTAATTTGCTCCAGTTTTAGAAGGTGCTGAGTGTAACAACTCTGACCCTAATCTTCCCAATTATGCAAAGGCTGTATACAGGGGTGGGTGACACAGATAACATTAGGGCTGCAGCTATTGATTATTCTCATTGTCGATAAATTTGCAGATGATTTTATTGATCAGTTCTGTGGTTTAAAACATCAGAAAACAAACTGGAACAAAAACAATTCCCCAAGGTGATGTCATCAGATGTCTTGTTTTGTCCCACCAATAGTACGAAAACTAAAATATTAAATTTACTGTGATGTAAGACCAAGAAAAGCTGAACATTGTCACATTTGAAATCTGAGAACAATCTTTTTTTCTTTTCTTTTTTTTTTTGTATTTTTGCCTGAAAAATAACTTACAAGGTGATAAATCAGTTATCGAAATAGTTGCTGGTCAATTTTCTATGGATCGATGTAGCGATTGATTGACAAATCATCACAGAAGAAGGTGAGAAAAACTGGTTTACAAGATGAAATCGAGGAGGATAGGTGGAGGTGGCAGAGACAGGAGAAGAAGAAGGAAGCAGGAAGGGCAGTTTAGAGTTTAATGCACGAGTGGACGCATTTAGAGTTAACTCAGCCTCTGTGAGACAAACTAAGTTCAGAGTTCAGACAGATGAGCGAGCGCTGGCTGCTGCTGCTGTTAGCTCAGTGGTAATGATAAACATTACAGCAAACTAATGGATGGACGAGTCGGCTGCCGCGGCCTCTGATGTTGCTTTATCTTCTCTCTTAACACCCAACGCCAGATTGCTCACAACCTCCACGGCCTCGGACGGGAATGTGTGCTAAGCACATCACCAACCGAACGGACCGATAATAAAGCTCAGGTTTGAATTTCAATCAGCCTGTGACCGGGAGGAGGGATGGAAAGATGGAGGCAGGCAGGCAGAAGGAGGGCACTGATGAGAGGGGGAGAGATAGAAGGATGGAGGGAAGGAGGGGAGAGATGAAGGGGTCAGCCCAGTGAGATAAGGGAGGGCAGGGAATGAGAAATGGAGTATGAAAGTGAAAGTAGATGGGAGATATTTTACATAGAGGCAGATAGATGGATGACAGGGGGTGCAACGAGGGGACAGGGCAGAGAGATAATTACTAAGATAGAGAGGGAAGTAAACGACAGGAGAGAAAGGGGGAAAAGGATTACAACTTTACACCAGGGTGGATAGATTGGCAGAGGCAGACAGAGAAAGAGGGAGGACAGAGAGGTGCAGGAGCCGAGAGGAACAGGTGATGTCAAACAGAGACAGAAAAGACTGAAAAAGAAAGTGTGTTTGAAGGGGAGTAAGGACGGTAAGCGAGGGAGAAAGTCCTTGCCAGAGGGGATGGAAATGTCAAATAGCAAACGCTGTTGATTCATTTTCTCTCGTGTTTTTTTTTTTCTGTGATGTCAGCTGTGCCCGTTTGTGTTCTTATACACATCTGCGAAGGCGCGAGGGCACCAGCGCGTACAGCATTAATCCATAGCCAGCTGCACACATACACACAGCTATCCATAAAGGCACAACAACGGCCTCCCAAGACAGAACAGCATTTTTTCATATTCCTGAAATTGGCTGATCAAAGTGCTGTTAACAAGGCAGGGAGTCGGACTGTCAAAAGAGCTCCGCAGCAGCTGAGGTGAGCAGGTGGCACATGTGGTTTCAAAAGAGGTATTTTTAAATCTCATACCAGAAGGCAGCACGATACCAGTCACAGTTCCTCAGTATACTGGAGCTGCAATCGTATTTTTGGCATATCCAGTTCACTGGAGTTACACTGTAGCAAACTGGAGGTGTATTGTATCAACTGAAGGGCGGTGAACTTTGGCGTCAGTGGTTCTCGGTGTAAGTTCAGTTCAGGCAGCGTCAGGTGACCAGGGGGTGAAGCACATCGCAGGGATGGGATTGAATCATCAGCACAAAAGTTTAGCAGCTTAGTTAAATAAGTTATATAAGAAAATAGATAGAAAATTGATAGAAAATCTGGTTCCTTGAATAAAAAAGAAAAGTTAAAGTAAAAGCCTTTTTACATAAAAAGAGCAGGAGAGAACTCAATTACCACTCCTACTATCCAGTCACGCAGCTTAAAATTTATCTGTGCGTGTCTCTAAAGGTGATAAGAAAATGAAGAATGGACACATGTTGTGAAGCAGATTTTAGAGGTGGTAAGGTTACAAACAAAGTTAACGAAAAGACGTGATTAGCTGTGAATTCGGAGAAAGAGTTTAGGCTAAGTTTGTAGGTGGAAATGTGCTTTCTGTTTAAACACACATTTATGCTTAAATTCAGCAGTTTACTTTCAGATTATTTTGGATGAATTTTGCGACTATACTGCTGCAACGACTCCACACCTTCAACTGGCTTCTTCTTCATAAAATTCAGCAGCTGTACTGTAGCATATAGAGTCATATGCCCATAACAAATTGATGGAAAAAAACATGATTTCTCAGACTATTGGCCGCAATAACTTAAACGTATTCTGTTGTCCAGTTATCCAGGACAGTCCTGTGTCTCTGCATTGAGAAAACGGGAGAAAAATACATCTGCAACGAGCCAACGATACCTGCAGAAAGAGTTTGACAAACAAAGATTGAATTTTTTTGGTTGGACACGGGCAAAAAAAAAAGTATACACATGCATTTAGTCCAACCCTTATTCTTGCCTCATTCTTACAAATAAGATGAGAGCTTTTCACGGACAGGAATGGGCTATTTGGGTCGTAGTGTGAAGTAACAAGAGAGCAGCGCCTATTAGCAGATTGATGGTGGCTGCACCTTCGCTGACACGTTTTAGGGGAAGCGGGATGGAGGGATGAATGAAGGAAAGAACGAAGGAAGGGCTGAAGGAGTGAAGAGATTAGATAAAGACCAAACCCGTCTTGTAGCTGTCCTGTTTGCGTGTGCTCCTGTCTCTGTCTGCATGGATGATAGAATATGATGCTGACTTAGTGTCAGACTCGTCGCTGACACATACTATAGTTAGAAAGAGATTAGAGGGATGTGAGAGAAAGAAAGGGAGGGAGGAAGACAGAGAGAGAGGGTGAGAGTGAGGGAAGAAGAGGAAGCGATAAAGGAGGACAGATGGGTAGATTTGGATACAGTGGTGCGCACCCAGTGGTAGTCGGTTTTAAGTTGGTAGTCCCGTAAAACCTCGGAGTGAATGAGAATTTACTCTCTTCCTGCGACACTCTGCAGTTCTTCCTCATCTCCACCCTCTTCTCCTCTCATCTCTCACCTTTTCTTTTTCTATCTATCCATCTGTCTGTCTGTCTCTCTCTCTCTCTGTCTCTCTCTCTCTGTCTCTTCTGTCCATTAAAGTTTAATTCCCTGCAGCGGAGGGCCAGAGAGCCCGATAGCGACAGAGCCTGACAGAGGTGTGGTAAAGAAAATACAGACAGAGTGACAGCTTAGAGGGGTGACACATGTTTGTGTGTGTGTGTGTGTGTGTGTGTGTGTGTGTGTGTGTGTGTGTGTGTGTGTGTGTGTGTGTGTGTGCGCGCGCGCATGGGCGTGTTCTTGTGCGTGTGTGTGTGTGTGCATGGGCGTGTTCGTGTGTGTGCGTGTGTGTGATAGACAGAGGACAAAGACATATGTTCATGTTTCTCTATGTGAAGACTGTTTCCCACTGTTATTATGTGACAGCTGTTTGTAATGGCTTTAGATTAAGACTAGAAATTTGAAGTGGGCAAATGTGCACAAATGACAAATCCTCTGTCCTTTTCCAAGGTGTGTGTTTGCACGTGTGTCTGCGTGTGCGCGCATGCCTTTGCCCCGTTATTGTGTGTGCACTGTCAGCAGAAAGTTGGCTCTGAAACTGATAAACCATTATGCACAACGTGGGAGTGCATGTTTATGTGCCATTTTGTGTGTACACGTGCGTGCGAGGGAGCCTGTGTGTGTTGCGTTTAATGATCTTTTTTGATGGTCTGGTGTAGCGGATATTGAGACGGATGGTCCATATGCTCTTTATGGTCCATGCATATTTCATATTCCAGCAGCAAAGCAGAGCAGAGCAGGCATTGCTTATATGGCCAGGATGTTGCACTGGGACGTGGGCTGACTTTATGAGAGCTCAAATACACATCCCACTGCTTTGTCCCGTTTGAATAAATGCCCAAGTACAAATAAATACAATACATTTCATAAGGCTTTCAGGAAGACACCTACATATCCATAAAGCTTAATGTCAGGCATAGACTATCAGATCTTAAATGGACCCTTGAGGGCCTCATGCGATTCACAGCTGTTGTCACTGGTTCACGTTTACATGTCACTCAGAGCAAAGGGCAGTGTGGTTGAGTTAAAGTAATAACCTGCATTATCTTCCATTGAATAAATGCTGACTTTGCTATTTTCCATTCCCATTTATAAAACACAATAGTGATTCAAGCGATACCTTTTTCATTTCCTGTTCTTTCTTAAAAAATACCCCTAGGCACACAGAAAGTGATGTCTTTTATGCTTCCGGCAGCTGCAGAGGTTTGTTTTTGGAATAAACAGAATAAAGAGCTAAAAGGTTAGAATGAAAGAAAAGAGGGAAACCTACAGAAAGTGCCGGGCAAGAGCACCTGCAGTAAGCAACGATCAGTTTAGTGCGGAAGATATTGCCAAAATAATAAAAAATAAAGAAGGTCTATGTGCGTTACCACTTAAATTAAAGCAGTAAGTCATTGTGCCTGCACAGACACATGCAGTACACCCACACACAAATACAGATGGGTGAAAAAATCCCTTTTTGGCACGGTGGAATTGCTTTGTCAAGTCCATGATACAGTATCTTAGAAGTTGCTTGTCATTTTGCACGCCAAAATGCACAGAGTTGGAAGAATGTGGACGTGACAACATGTAATTTGGTGCAAAACTAATAAAAGATATATAATTTCTGATATCTGGTCATCTCGATGTGCAGGCGCAATTCATTTCTAATATTCTGCTGGCCACACGTGCTCTCAGAACCCGCTTAGAACTGCCCCCACACAAGCGCACACACACAAGGTCCACATGAATGCACATTTTGCTGACTGTCATACGATGATTGACAGGTCGCCACCACATGGAGAGGCATATTGACTTCGCGGCGGAGAAAGAGAGGGATAGAAAGGGGGAGGGCGGGGACGACAGATTGACAGGCCAGTAGAGGAAGACTGAAAGGGAGGGAGAGGTGTCGTCGGAGGAGGAGTGAGAGGACATCAAAAAGATTGAACCTGAAATGAAAAATTGAACGAGAGACAGATGGAAGGACAGTGATAAGGATGGAGAGACAGAGGAGGAGAGTAGGGCTGAGTGAGTGATAGTAGGGGGGGTAGAAAGAGGGAAAGAGAGAGAGAAAGAGAGGGGAGGGAAACGGGAGAGGGATGTTCCACTGATAGACTGTCGAGTCTGACAGAGTCTGCTATGTTCAGTGGAGAGAGTCAGCCACATCATGGAATACTGACACACACACAAACACACACACGCACACACACATGCACGCACACACACACACACGCACGCACTCACACACACACGCACGCACTCACACACACTCACACTCAGGTGCAGAAGCTTGTAAGAAAAAGCTGGCTTTCGATGTTAATGTGAGTAATCGTAGACCAACAGGTTTTCTTCATCTACACCTCAATTTATTTACATTTCAGTTGCCGTGCCACGGAGGAGCATGTGGCCTGTCGTCGCCCGTCCACAAGCTAATATGATTCTTCATTGTCCTGCTCTACTTTCACGCTGTCATTGTTTATATCGACTCTCAAGAGCTTTGCAGAATCGTACGCTTCTGACAGGTCATTTACTGGCGGGCGAGGGAGACATCATGCAGCAGGGCTTGGACTCAGAGCCCAGTGTTGGCTGGAAACATTTCTCATGCCTGGTTAGACGGAAAGACTGATTGAAGATTCTGACCCAAAGCTTACAGCTGCATCTGTTCAACACCCCCCCCCCCCCCCCCGCATTGAGTAATGCTGCACAAAGTCAAAGTTTCCACTCTTGAATGTATCACCACTTCTAAGCCCATTGTGTTTTGGATTTTAATGGAGTTAAAATCTGGCATTGATGGAGATTTGGCTCGTTCATCACCCAGCGAAAATCTTTTTGTTTCCGTTATCACGCTGGCCTGTGCACCGGGGAAGGTCTCAGCACTGAAACATCTGTGCTCTGCTTGTCTTTTATGCCCTGCTTTGATAAAGAATAAAAATAGAAAACTCTGGAGATGAAGTGAGCCTGAACATTTTCTTTTTTGTCTTTTTGAATGCATGATGCGTTTTTCCTGTTCTCTTTTCGGTGTTTTACTCCAATGATTCCATGCAAGGAAATTATTTTCCTAAATGGGTAATTGAGCACGTATCGCTTAGATTAGCATTGTGTCTCAATCTGCATGCTTTAATTTCAGCCCTTTGTGACGGAATATATGTGAATACACTTAATTAATTCCACACGTCACAGTGCATTAATAGAACATCCATAATGCTTGAACTGTTTGAGCTCGGTGTCATCTTCTATCTGACAAGAATACCCAGATGCATTTAAACACTTAAAGACTTCATGCTGGTGCCTGCTTGTCCTATCAAGTCTACTATTTATCTCACTGCCCTTGTGTGTCCGTGTGTGTGTGTGCGTGCGTGAGAGCGTGTATGAGTGTGTGTTTATCCATCTGTCTTTGCCTGAGAGTAACAGAACTGCTTGTTTTGTTTCTGGCCTTGTTGCACGCTGTTTTTGTCTCTTTCGGAGCAAATTAAACGGTTGGACAGATGAATATTAAATAGCTGATAGCAGACTTTTAGAATGGTGCCTTTTTTTTTGAGAGCGATGTAACTGAAGTAACAGCGTCTAAACTTTAATAAAATATTCACTTCTGTCCTTATTTCACCTTTGGATGTCCCATTTAGCCACACGAGAAGGCACACAGAGCTGCACGTCTAGCTGCTTGTACAGTACATGACCAATTCAGATTTTGCCTGTCGCCCTTAGTAACACACCCCTGCTCTCCCCCTCTGCTTTTAGCCTTTATTCTTTGTTTATTTTTCAACCAATCTCAGATGTACCAAAAAAAAAGAAAAAAAGGTCTCCCCCTGAAAACGGTGAAAAACAGAATTTGCCACAGTAATAACTGATAATTTGTGATAATGTGAAATAGTAATAAGTGGTACTTAATTAGCCATTAGAGAGACAGAGGAGAGATGGTGGATAAAGAGGGGATAGATGGGTTTTTGCACAAAGCAATGAACCCCTGTAGCCCCCCTTTTTTTTGGTACAATAGCCCCACAGCTAGGGCTTCTTCTGTCGTCATGGAGACTAATGTTGAAAGCCAGCTGTGGTTTTGTCTTGGAAGCCCATTAGGCTGGAGCTCAGTTGGCACTCCTCTCTGTCTCGCTTTTCTTTCTGGTTTCGCCTCCTTGGACTTTCAGTGGCGAAAAAATCCTTTCCGTGTTTAACTTCGCTGTGATATCGGACATGGGTCAAATAACGGCTGCAAATCATTCTGAGCCTTTGTTTTACCCCGTTTGAAGTGCTTGATAGGGTGTAGTTTTTCTTGCATGAGCTAAGTTGGCCACACACACACACACACACACACACACACACACACACAGCACAGAAGAGACGCAAAGTGAGTTTTAGACACTTTCCTTTAGCAGCTGATATCTTTTATATGGCAGACCCCACCCACCTCGCAGGTCAAGTAGGTTAAAGCAAGTGCAGGAAGATTTTCAAATGCTATCTGACCCAGGTCTGCTTGATGGATTGCGCTACTTCCTATTCCACATTGTCCTTCTGCCTGGCAAGCGTTGTTTCTTGCCCCGGATCACTTATTAAATGTGGCTCAGGAGAGAGATCTGAGTAATGTTGTTGTTGTTGTCGAGAACGGTGTATACGAGCGCTGGAGCTCTTTTCTCCGCAGCCCTGACATCCAAGCCTCCAGACCCTGACCCAAACACATCAGTCAGCGGGACACAGGTGCCATGTGACTCGGCCAGGAAGTGGGCTGAGGCAGGCAGGGGAGAATGATTGTTATGCAGCAGATTGATCAGGTTTCACAGGACGCCGCCAAACTATCAATCTGTAGGGACTGTACACACAGGCGGGTGTGTGTGTGTGTGTGTGTGTGTGTGTGTGTGTGTGTGTGTGTGTGTGTGTGTGTGTGTCCGTCTATGTGTGCATTTGTTTTTTTTTGTGTGTATGTGGTTTGCACACGGGCAGGGTCAGGGCTAGTGTTGTGTGTTCGGGGCAGCCCATTGCAAGAATCAATAGCTGGGTCAGAGGGTAATGTCTCACTGAGTGCTGAGTCTATACACAGCCATCAGACAGGATCACTATCAATCATGGGAGAGCTTAGGGAACATACACTCTCTTTCTCTTCTCTGTGTTGCCTCTGCTGGCACAGTGTCTGATGGGATCACTCTTGCTCTTGTAAGGGCTTTGGGAACAGAGACAGAGGGAGATGTAAGGACACAGAGGGATAGAGTGGCCCAGGAAGGATTGGTGGGAGCAAAGTGATAGAATAAGAGAGAGAGATTGCTTGGTGTTGGCAGAAAAGTATAGTGAATGACACTTGGGGTTTGAGGGATAGAAGACGCCTTAAAGTGAAGAAACCCTTTGGAGCATAAAATAGGCCGCGTGGGTGGGAAGGTGGTGAAAGGGACGATAAATTAAAGTTGAAAACAAAATCAATAAACACGCAAATTAAGGTAAAGACCACAAGTGCTGGTCTCATTCACAGGTTAAACAACATTTTTCTTAATCGAAGTGTTCTGTCTTTCCTCCTTCCCGTTTGTGTCGTTCATCCTTTCATCTGCCCACGTGTCTGATCTCCACTGGCTTTTCTCTTTTTTTCTTCTTTCTCTTTGTCTACTTATTCCGCATGTGTTTCGGCCTTGGCTTTCGTCATCTGCTGTTTTGAGCAGTTGTTCATTTTCTTTTCTTCACACCCATCCATCTGTGTCGTGCGCGCTCACACAAAACCCACAAAGTAAAGCATGTATGATTGATTGCAAAAACATACATGTGCATGGGAACATGCTCTTTGTGCGCGTAATGGCTCGGGAGTGTGTCTGTTGAACGGGGGGGTGGGGGGCTGTGTGAAAGCGAGACAGCTCGTTTCAAAGGGGCTAATAACGCCTGCCATTAGGTTTCATGCTGCTGGTACACTCTCTCTCTTTCTTTCTCTCTCTCTCTCACATCACACAGTCAATATCCACGGGCGGAGAGGAAGAGAGAGAGGGAGAGGATGATGGATGGAGAAAGGAGAGGAGGAGGGGATAGAGAAAAAGTGTTTAAGAGCATGAGAGAGAAGAGGGACGAGAGCAGAAAACTGAGGCAAACGAGGGAGAAGATGTGAGAGAAGGATGGAAATCGAGAGAGAGAGAGAGAGAGATTTGGAGAATGCTCCTCGTGTTATGGGATCATGTCAGTGCTGAGTGTGAGGCCGCTTGGCAAGAAACCCTGCTCGCTGTAATACTTTGATCAATTACCAATGATGAACCATCGCTCTGCAGGGCAGGACTTTGTGTGTGTGTGTGTATGTGTGTGTGTGTGTGTGAGAGAGAGAGAAGACAGAGAAAGAGAGAGAGAGAGAGAGAGGGAGAGAGAGAGAGTGTGTGTGTAGTGGCCTTGAGAGAAGGCAGCATATTCCAGTCTGTTGGACACACTCTAGACAGGTATTGATTTAAATGGTGAGAATTTAGAACCTACTCAACCACTACACCCTATCAGACCCCTTACAACGCCCCCCCCCACACACACACACACCCCCCCCCACCCACCCACCTCCACACACGCACACACAATAGCCCACACACACACACACACATGCATGTTCCTCCTTTAGTCCAGGGGGATATGATGGAGGGATGTAGAGGAAAAGAACAGAAAGAGACGGCGGCTGTGAACAGGGAAAGGTGGTGCTCTTATTTCACCGGCAGTCACTCCTATCAAAATCTTCAATGCTAACCCATATTGAATTAGATGGCACCACTAAGGGGAATATATCATACACACAAGTTCTTCTGTTAACCCTGGTCTGCATGATTTCTCTCGAGCAAACTTAGAAACATCACGAGAGAACAAATGGAGGTAAAGACAGACAGTCAGAGCAGAGGGAGAAGGAAGAGGAGTATACAGCAGGAAGGACTCCTGTCTGTGTTTGATGAGGGCCTCATTGATGCTGCAGATCTCTGCGCGTCTCCATTCAATGGGGGAGCCATTCAATTATAACTCCCGCTCTGCTGGCTGATTGGAGTCCTCCCGCAACAATGTTAGCATCTCTGTACCGAAGTGAGATGGGATTAAGAATTCTGGCCTCAGGAGGCAGAGTGGCTTTTAAGTCCTGATTGGCAATCATTTGTGACACTGCTGGACAAGTTTTAATCCAGCCCAACCTTGTGCCCATCACAAGTGTCTCCTTTGATTTTCTTTAACCTTGATTTATCTTGGCATGCATGTTTTTCTGGCAGTCTGCTGATGCTCACAGTCACTGACACTTATACTCTTGCAACCCAATCAGCCACCCATGGTCCTTTACTTTTGATCATTGAGTACTTCATAGTTAGAAAGAACACAAAAGCTTGGACACCTGAATTATCTCTGTGTCCATGTGTGCGCTGACATTTCACTGTGATAGTTGGCAGCAAGCGTCGTCTCTGATCAGAAGAAAATTCAGACGCTGATGCATCAGTTCAACAAAATGGCAGAAGTCTTATAAGAGACAAAAACATGACACGAAATTCCTGCTCACACTCTCATTTAGGTGAATTAAACTCCTTGAGATAATTCACACATTTCACTTTTTAAAAATAAAATCTATAATCAATAACATCACACTGTCAAAAACCTAGAAGGAGACAAAATAACAATAACTGAGAGAAGATAGAGACAAACAGGCCAATATTCATCATAAATAAGAATCTCACCGTAAGAAAAAAGTCATATTATTATTATTATTTATTATATTATTAAATTATAATACTGTTTGAAATAAGTAACTTTCACTTTTTATTATTTTTGGACAGCAAAAGCTAAAACTTGCATGTGTATGTAGATGATGAACTCATCGTTGGGCATTGGAAATAACTGTTAAAAATAAAACTTAGCTTCCTTAGTAATTAAAAAAAAGCATCAGGCCTTTCTCACAGTCGACATTTTGACTTTTCCCAGCAGGAAAAGCACTAACAACATCACCAGTGGCTTCGTTCTCTTCAGGTGTCACAGCAAGACATGACAGTGTGACAGTGAGTCGGTATGCACGCAGCTAAATGGAACTCAGCCATCATTCATTTCATTGTTTACACCTTTACTTTTCCTACTTTGAAAAGGCTTATTAGTACTAAAACAATTAAGAGCTATTTATTAGGAAAAGTTCAAACTTGTTATTTGGGGTTAAAGTAGTTAGCCACTTCGCTAACTGGACCTCGGTGTGCTGAGCTGCGCCTCCTCAAGTCTCCCACTGTGGCTGACTCTTGCATCGTGCTTCCTTATGCCTTTCGTCTCCCGGTTTCCATGGCAATTTGCAAGGTCACTAATCGGATTATTTTAAAATGTTGCTATTAAGGGACATTCTTGTACATTTACTGACCTGTCATGACAAGAAGGTTTAATAAGCCATGTGCAAAACGTGTTTTAATAAGTAACATTTCCCACCTGACAAATTGTCCACAATAAAGTGTGCTATATATTCAGTATAACACCATGCTATGAGGAGGGGACAGCTACAGTCACTGGCCCCAGTGCCCAGACCCCCCCCACCCCCTTCTTTACAAAATCTACCATTTTACCAACAGAGAACAAAGAGGAATGATTGCTGTTACTGTCAAAGTGTTTTATTTATGTGGTGCTCCAACAGGCCAGGCAGATAATAGTGAGGCGGGGGGTAACTCTGTGGCATTATGTTGCATTTATATAGGCAACATACTCTCTCTCTGTCTCTCTCTCTCCCTCCCTCTCACACCCTCTGATGTGATTTTACAGTAGTGACATTGATCCAGGCCCACTTTGATCTTGCTCTTAGCTGTTGCTTCTTCTCGCTCCCTCCCGCTATCACCCCCACGCTCCCTGGTGGCCAGACTCTGCAGCTTTTAACCCCGACTACCCCTCGTCTCATCCTATAAATCCTCCCATCTCTCTCTCTCCATCGTTCCATCGCTCCATCCCTCCGATGGATCTGTATACAAGCGTTCTTCTTTTCTTGGAAGCCGCTGGTTCGGCTCCTCCGAGTTGTGTTGTTAATAAAAAAGTGTCCTGCTCCATCTCTGCGCTCTCGCTGCCATCAGATTCAAGGAGCCAGGTATCACTTTTGAGAGAGGAAATTAGTGTTGATCCAACACAAAAGGAAAGGGAGGCATCGAGAGAGAGCAGAGGACAGCAACACATCATGACGTCTCATAAGCTACTCCACCTTTGTGTCTCTCCATCTCTCTTTATTTAGAGGTTTCGGGGAGCATTACTATCCAATAAACTCCAGTGTCATAAAGGGGGAATAAAAAAGAGCCTCCGGAAAAAGGCCTTTCAGTCAGAATGGATTTTTATTCACAATTTTTTGGGAAACAAGCTTTTTAAAATAAAATATTTATTACATTCTCTTTTGTCTTGAAGCAGACTGAAGGAATAATGTGATTGCGATTGTATGGAGCTGTCACATCAACTTTGCACAAAAGAAAGAGGCACATCCCCAAAAGACAGTTTATATCTAACTGCTTCACTTAAATGATGAGCATAAACACTTAAATTGAAGTCACTGTGTGGTCGGTTCGTGGAGCTTTCATTCAATTAAAACAAATGCTGAAATTTTCCTTTAGTTGTTTCTATTCAATTGATAGAGCAGATTCATTCATATAAACCATTCAAGATAAAATTATATTAATAAAAACATCTCTACAATGCAATACAATTTCTATTTAATAAATATTCAATTAATTAAAAAATGACTCGTACAATAAGACGAGTACATTCGGTTACTGTATCCTCTGGTACATTTTGTGACTGTGTTGTTGTTGAATGGGACTGCATAATATATTTTTTGAACTTATTGACATGCACTGCAGGCGCTCAAACTCCAGACACACCACCAGATTATGCAGCCCAGTAGAACAACAACAAAAACAAAAACAACAGCCACAGAATTAGAAGTTGAATCAACACCTCTCTGACACAGCGACAGTCACATTCTATATAATTTACTGTGTAAACAGGGATCAGTCTCACTTTTTCTTCCACCTCGTCAAGACCTCCAGTCTGGATTATACACAAAGCACCAATCCAAAAGCAGGATCTGTGTATCTCACCTTGACGAACTGACTGGAGTCATTTCTGATATCTATCAATGCAAAGTCAAAGTTAAACTGCACATTATTCTTAACCATAAGTGAATACACACACAACAGGCCTTATTTTTGTTATACTGTGTTCTGTTTTGTTACTACAGTGACTGTGTACCAGCGATGGATGCAACAGTTACTGTACGTTTCAAATAGTTTGTACTGAACTGTTGTATTGGATTGCATCATGTTGTAGAGTTTTTTTTTTTTTTTTTTTGCTCACTCACAGCACAAAACGAAATTTGTTAAAAACACACAACTTGGCCAACTGGCACAGATGAACATCATGACTTGTAATAGAAAACCGCACTTGAAGCCAGAGCCATACTTTGCAGCCCATTCCTGCATGTGTAGGGCAGAGAGTTTTTGTGGGCCAGAGGATGTCACATGACCAACAGCAGTGTGGCCACTAAACCAGAATAACATCCCAGCCCCGTGCTGGTCCTGATGGCTTGTCTCAAACACAGATTTATTACCTTCACAAAGCTCTGTACATGATTTAATGCGAAGTTGTTGATGCAACTTAGGGGCAATTAAGGAGCGTTTTGTTTGATGCAACTTTCTGCTAATGCGAAATCATTGTCACGTACAAATGAGACTGCAGAGGTAAAAGATTAAAAACAATGGTTTTACTCCCTCTGCAATTGGCCGCATCTGATTTTCTGATTATCCACGACCTTGAAACTAAAACATATTGTGGTCTCAGATGGATTAATTCAACGTTAAGGGATTGCGATGCCACTTTTTCTACATGATGGTGGATTTAGTTTTAGTTGGATTGGATGTTTAGTGTTTGTTTTTGTGTGAATTTATGTCAAAGACACACACCTTAAATATGTCACACTGATATAAAAAGTTGGCAGCTTGAGGTGATACGCTTTGATATCACACATAGAGACGCTTGTTCACACACACACAAACCGAAGCAGGTGCACACATAGACATACAAATAGACACACGTACACAGTGGGAATCCTAAAGCCAGCTTTTATCTTTGAGAAGTGATTTGCTTTCAGATTACTCAAGATGCTCCGAGCTGCCCTCCCCCTCATTTTTCTCTCTTTCTTTTCTCCCATTATCCCTTCATCTCGGAGAACGTGCTTTTCTTTGGTAGCGTAAAACTCTCCAACCGCCTCCTTTTTTTTTTTTTTTTTTTTTTTCTGTCTGCTTCGTTCTGGCTCTCACTGCTTTTTTACTCAATTTGCATTCACGCCTCCCTGGTGGAACCAAACTCATCCCTCACTCATGTTCTTTCTCTCTCGCTTTCCATATCTCCCTCTCTCTCTTTTTTGCATTCACTATAAATATAGTTCCCTTGAAGCATTTTACGCTTTTTTCTGCCACTAATACCACAAGAAGTAAATCTCTTCTGCAGGCTAGTAAATGATGTAATGAGAGGAGAAGAGAGGAGAGGAGAGGAAAAAGATGTCGAACAATTAATCTTGCGTTCATGTTGCTCTGAAAGAAAGGGAGGAGAGAAATGGAGAGCAGGGAGAAAAAGACAAATTCAGGAAGGATTTGAAGAGCGCAGTAAGAAATGATGGAGAGAGGGAGACATTGGGAACAGTGTTTCGATCTTCATTTAATAATTGAATAATAATCTCCCTAGAGACATGACCTAGAACTGGCAAAGAGGTAGAGCGGAAGCATCAGGCTGGGGATGACACACTGCTGCCCCCTTGTGATTTTATGGTGTCACCACTAGAACATCTGAGAATGTGTGTGTGTGTGTCTGTCTGTTTGTGTGTGCGCGTGCACATGCTCATCGGTGTGTGTATGATTTACAACTGCAACCTGTCTCTGTCACACAGATATGGGCCCGTGTCTGTGATGGGGAGAAAAAGAGGGCTTTTGGATGTCAGGAAAGAATCTATTTCACTTTGTCACACAAACTACACACACGTCTACACACACATACACACGCTCACATAGAATCAGACCTTATCTTCCTGTCAAGCCGAGTCTTTTTTAGGGTTGACGCTGATATATGAGCTTTGGGCGGCGGCGGCGGCGGGGGGGGGGGGGACGACGACGTGGCCATGACGTTGACGGCTGACGTGAGCGCAACGTTGCTCTCAGGTTGATGTACGAGCACTGGGGTTAGGGGACAACGCTACGCTGACACCAGGAGAAGGAGCTGTGGCCCTGGGGCCTCGAGTCCATACTGAAGAGCCAGCTCCGCATTCTCTGCATGCAGCAGCCCTGCAGCCTCAGATACACACACACACACACACACACACACACACACACACACACACTCACCTGCTTTAGTGTTATTAATAACTGGATAACTCTCAAACAAAGATCTGTTTGACCCCTGGGTGAACATTCAAGCAGCAAGCATCTGAAACACAACATACCTTACAACAACGTGAGATGTTAAGCTCTCTCTGCAGTGATGTATGTGACAGGGAGTGTTGCGTTAATGCCAGAAATGTGTGTGTGTCTAAAAATGGTGTGTGTGTAATTGGAATTAGTGCCAGTTAACAGCAAAAATGCAAAATGTGGAACTTTATGGAAACTATGGCGAAACAAAAATGCAGCTAAATTGTGTGTGTGTGTGTGTTTGTAGTGTGTGTGTGTGTGTGTGTTTGTAGTGCGTGTGTGCTAATGGAGAAAACACGACTGTGTGAGTTTATTGAAATAATAGCGTTTAGTGAAAAGCATTGTGTACATTTTGTGTGCAGTACTAACAACACCGTTTATTGTCACATTTCTGAATATAAAAGTGGTGCATTTCCTGATTTTGTACATTATCCTGTGTTTTGTTGCGTGTTCCTGTTAAAGACGAGAATGGTGTGGATATGCAGTAATGTTTAATGTCAACATGAAACCCTTTGATTAAGGGTACAGAGGAAGTCATTGTTCAAATGTATACTGATATAATCTCTGTGTGTTTCCAGTCTGCGCAGGGAAGGCTACACAATGCAGGTGAACGTCAACGACTACCTGGACATCTACTGCCCTCATTACAATGACAGCCAGCGCATGGTTGGCACCGGAGAGCAGTACGTCCTCTACATGGTCAGTTACCGTGGTTACAGGAACTGTGACCCCCAGCTGGGCTTCAAGAGGTGGGAGTGTAACCGGCCTCACGCCCCCCACGCACCCATCAAGTTCTCCGAGAAGTTCCAGCGCTACAGCGCCTTCTCGCTGGGCTACGAGTTCCACGTTGGACAGGAGTACTACTACATCTGTGAGTGGAATCAAACCGATATCATGTCAATACATATCAATATTGTGTGCTAGTGGACTGTATGTCCCCACAATATAAATGGAAAAGGAGGATAAACTATTCTTATTCCTGCAGGAGGAGGTCAATGAGACTAGAGCTATGATCTGACAAACACTCCTGTAGATTAAATGTTCATTTTCTTTATTGTTAAATGGATTTGATGAATCCTCTGTTCAGATTAGTCAAAGTTTGTCCTCAGGTAATTTCTGCATAACAAATTGCTGCTTCACATCTAATCATATCACCCTGCAGTCAGGTGGGCTCATCCATTTTGTTGATTGCTAATCAAATTAACTCTCAACACCTTGTGCTAATATGACACTGTATAAATAATGAACTTTTAGCTAGTCATAAAACAATTTGAAAACAAATATCTCAGGCTAAAGATAAATGTCTCATGCATTAAATGGCTGCATAATGAGCGCTGTACTCATTTAACCTACATTACTTTCTGGGAGACGTCTCTAGAAAGTTGTTTTGCACCAAAAACAGAAAGCTGCACCGTGGTTTACTACAAAGACATGCTTCGGTTTAGTTCTCTCCTGGCCTTAAAAAAAACTTGTTTTTTCACTTATGTTCATACAGCCAGAGAAATATGCTCCTCAAATGATTATATATAAGAGCTCGACTTCTAAGTCGGCCCGACTGATACATCAGTCTGTATTAGCTCATTGCGCATATTTCGGTGTTTGTGTATCTGCTGGCTGATAACTACCAAAAATAATTGGAATACAGAAATGCCAAACTAGGTCTGAGGTCATTTAGAAAGAGTGTGACAATTACATAATAACTCTGACGAGCTGATTTTCCAACTGTAAAATGTCCTGCTCAGTGAGGGATGCATATCAAGAGTGTTTTTTTATATTATCTGTTTATGTTATGGAACATTACTATATACACAATATATCAGATTTTTAAACACCATATAAATACCAGCATAAAACGTTTGTCTTTCTTACAAAACAGCTGTTCAAGACAACCAGTTGTTGTTCACACCACTGTACAAACCTTTGTGTTGCGTTAAGATCAGATCTGAACATTTTTAACCCATTGCTTTTACAACCAACATTAAACTATCCACAGCATTTGGTGAATTGCAGTTAAGCAGTTGCAGTTAGTTGTGTCCAACTCTGAATACAAGCACTATGAGCACATGAATTCAGGCTAGCACCATGTTGATCAGTTTTGCACTTTATGTTTCACAGCCACGCCCACCCATCACCACGGCCGCAGCTGTCTGAGACTACGAGTGTACGTCTGCTGCTCCACGGGTAAGTCTGTCACTTTGTGTGTGTGTGTGTGTGTGTGTGTGTGTGTGTGTGTGTGTGGTGTGTGACCTGTAATGCAATGCTTGGACCCGTTTGCAGACTGTACTTGCACCCATCTGGCCTCTTTACCTGTTCTCCAGGCACCAGGCTCCTCCGAAAGCCACTCACACACACTTCTAACTCACACACACACACACACACACACACACACACACACACACACACACACACACACACACACACACACCGGCTGCATACAGATGCATATACAGTCTAAATACAGTCTAAAGGAGGCAGAGCTATTAATACTCCTGCTGAGTTTCCCCTGCAGCATTTTCACTCACAGCACAGAACCCCGCTTTGCTCCCCTTTTCTTTCCTTCTCTCTCTCTCTCTCTTTCTGTTCCTCCCGTCGTTCTCTTCCTCTCTATCCTTCTATAGCAGCAGAAAGGAGCAGCTTCAGCTTTGAAGGCCCTCATCCCTCCACCTCCTTCCTCTCCTCTACTCCCTCTTTCCTCCCCTTCCACCCCTCCTCCCTCGCTCCCTGTCAGAATCCATTTATTGCTGTGTGCGGTCAGTGGGTGGCTATGTATATATAGTGTTAACCTCTCTCACTCGCGCTCCTGCCGTCCTTCAATCTCTCGACCCTCTCTCACGTGCACGCACGCACGCGAGAGAGCACACACGCACACACACACACACACACACACACACACACACACACACTCACACTCACAATCACACTCACACTCACACACATTCACACACATGTACACACAGACTTTGATCCCTGGCCTGTCCGGTCCTTTTAACTTCCACAGCCCTGTAGTATTAACCTCTCCTCCCTCTTTCACCCCCCACCCCCCCGACTCCATTGCTCTCCATCCCTTTTCACACACTGCCTTCTTCAGTTTGATCTTCCTGCCCTCACCTTCCTCCTCTCACTCTTTCTCTCCCTCAATCCCTCTGTCTCACTTGCTTACTCATTTTCTCTCTCTTTGTCAGGGCTGCTGGTTGATGTTATGGCTTGTCAGCCTGTCTGCTCTGGGGGATTTTTCTTTTTTTTTTTTTAACCCCTACACCCTTGCCTTTGCCACTCTTGTGCGCGTTTCTCTCAAGATGTCAAGTTGGATGTAATTAAAATCCTTTGGGTTGGAGAAATGGTTTAACCCCTGCTCCCTCACTCTCCCTCTCCTTCTTTTTCCCGTCTCATTCGATTTCTCCTCTCTCACTCTTTCCCTCCTTCAGCCTCGGACGTGGACGATGAGCCAGAGCCTACAGAGCCAGACTACACACTTAGACCAGGCCTAAAAATTGACGATATCGGTGAGTCGTACACACAATCGCTTAAACTTATACACACATAACGTTGAGTAAGTGTGGAGCACATATATCCGGCCCGTCTGGGTTCCCAAAAAACAGACCCAGACTTGTTTGTCATTCAGATCACTTTAGTCTCAAATCATGAAATTATGAGTCACACTTCTTAAGCTTCGACACTGAAATTACAGGGTAATTATTCTATTGTATTTTTTTTTTTTTTTTTTGACAATCCCACAAAAAACTTTCCAACTTCCCCTCCCTGTCTGTAAAACTTTTAAAAGTGGTCCTAAATACTGTATATAGTTTAATTTTTTAAAGCATGATGCATTTGTTTTCAGCAGTGGATTAATAGACATTCGATGCACTAGTATTTACAGCTACAGGAGGGCGTATGTGGGATTGACTCAAATTAACCTGCAGTGCCCATGTTCATTGTAATGAAAATGTCTCCCAGTGGATGTGGGACATTAATATTTTCTGCATTTATAGAGAACAGCTTAATAAGTGACACACATGGTGATAAAATTGGTCTTTTTGCCTTTCATTATTCATTCATTCATTATAATGGTAGCCTAACATATTAATTAGGAATGGTAATTTCTGCATTATTAATGGATTAACTCTACAGAAAATAAAATTTAGATTAGAAATATTTGGAACTTAAACTATAAACTTTGTTATATAAAGAGCATTGTTGTTTACTGTCTTGGCTTTGTCCGATGATCTTTATTTTTGGTGCAAGTTTCTGCAGAGCATCCTGTCAGGCTGCATCCAGCCCCAACTATCTCCACCAATCATATAGTCGGGACAACCTGTATCTATCCTGACAGGCAAAACTCAGGCAGCAAAAAGTCCCCAAACAATTCTGTTCCGCTCTGTTGGCACATTTTAGTAATTCTTACATTCTTACATTTTCACAACTTAACGTTTCTAGATTAGAGAGATTTTGGTGAGTCATTGTAATTGTGACGGTGAAATTTAAAAAATGCAGGGGGACAAAAACTGGATTTAGACAAGTAAGGGAGGTTGTGTCTCTCACTCCATGAGTTCCCAGACAAAATAACTCCCTTGTAGAATATCATCTGTTCTTTAAATATTGACAGCAGATTGATCAATAACGTGTGATGGCAGAGTGACCGGTTAATCGGCCATACAGCATCAAAAGAAGCCAACCAAACTGAAAATGTGCTGTTTTAAAAAGAAACCTCCAGCACAGTTAACTTCACAGCACCAGCTGGCTTGGCAAGCTGCTGATCCTGCTAAACAACTACATGCATATTCATTTCACACTCGCTGTTTTCACCCGGATAAGCAAAGAACACAGAGTTTCATGGTGATTTACCAAAAAATAACTCAAAATTCATTCAGAAAAGGGAAGGTCTGTTCGGATTTCCTGTAGTTCTGTAGTTCTTGATCTTGGCAAGTGCTCACCGTTTGTCCTTATGTTGCTCTCGTCAGGATTACACGACTGGTGCGTTCATGGGAATCACGGGAATCTTGCTAAATCTGTTACGGCTGGAACTGTGTTTGGCAGCAATTCAAGGGAGAAGCTGAGCAGTAAATCAAAAAGTGACAGACTTTAGGATAATATCTCAGATGATCATGTGGTTGCTTCTCGTTGTTATGGCAACAACAATGCAGTAGCACAATGGCAACATGTATAGCGAGCTTGGCCCAGCTAGACGCCACCCATTACACAAACAGACACACGGGTATCAATCATCATCCTGTCTAGTTTTCACGCTCTTTTCCAAGGTAGCCTGTAAAACGTGCTGCTGTGTTGTTGTTCATATGTGTGCACGTGCACGCCTGAATGCGTGTGCTTATGGGATAAATCAGTCTGTACTCGTAACTGTCATAAGAAAACTCATCGCTGGCTGCCGCGAATGGCTGCAGGTCATATGAGTTTGTTGAGATACCTCTCCCTTACTTTTTTTTTTTCCTCACTTCATCATGCTTTCATCTCGTTTCTCTCTCACTCCATCTCCTTTCTCCATGCCCTCCTCATCCTCCCGCCCTTTAATTCCCATCCTCCATTTTTCCTCCCAGAGCACAAGTAGGAATGCAGTGGAGGGGAAAGCCACTAAAACTCAGTTTATTCACCTTTTGATGTGTGAAATTGAGTTTTTTTGAGTTTCCCTCTTTTAACGTCTTTTTTTTTCAAAATGATATTAATTTTAGGGTTTCATTCCATGTATTAATGCTATCGAAGTGATGTAAACAATATAAAAAAAGAAATAATTTCATTTCAAAATTATATTGTGTCTGTTTGTTCATGGTTTTTTAACCTTATGGTAACAGATTTAAGTTAATTCACCAGTACTTTTGTTTGCCACTATATGATTGAGCGATTCATTCTCATCACGTATCCTCACCACTTACTCCCTCCCTCCTCTCCAGCACATACTTGTAAACACACAGTAAATTTAAAAGATGCTTCGCCCAGTAACATAAAAGATCCACTTGAAAAAGACGGACAAATCACATGCAGTACACAACTGTTTACAAGGTACAGCACATACAAGAATATAAAGAAAAGCAAAAGATTATTTTTGCAGAAGAATAATTGTATTCAATGTACTTGAACAGATAAGGAAAATGGAGTACATGACAATACTGTTAATATTTAGTGAATGGCTGACACAATAGCAGAGCACAAATTACCTCAGCTCCTATGGGTCATTTTCACCTGTAGTGCTGTGTTGCCAATTAAATTAATTGGATAACCCAAGTGGTGCAAGAGGAAGTGAGGAAATCAGCAGGGAGCTGTGAAATGAACTAAAAACAAAGAAGCAGTACAGTTTCCTATTCCCCTCCCTCGTTCTCAGTCCTCCTGACTGCCGATTAGACTCATCACATCATAGTTTTAATTACTGTTATTCAAAGTTCACATCAGCACATTCACACAAACACAAGGCGACACGCACTAACTGCTCCCTTCCAATCCGTCTGATTGTCGTGCCTGAAAATGTTTAACTAAGCTGAATGTTGCAGGATCATTGTAAACCACCCGTCTCTCTCTCTCACTCACTCACTCGCTCTCTCTCCCCTTCACTGCTCACAGTTTATTTCCTGGACACTGCCCCTTTCAATCAGTGTCTACAGCTCAACAGTGGTTCCCTCCTGAATACGGCCTCTAGTATTAGATTTCATTTAGATCTCATTTACAACACAGATGGAATGGTGCTAGCAGCTCCCCGTGCAGCCATGTGATTACTGATGGCTTTCAGTGGGAGGATACTCATTTACCAACCCTGTTGGCTCAGGTTACAGCATCTGACGATCAGGTCCGGCCATTAGTGGAGAAATCAGAAGCTTTTTCTTTAATGGGGTTTATTGTAGCAATTACCACTCCTTTAAGCGATAGTGTGTTTGGTGTGCTTTGCCAGCAACATCAGGTTGGATGTCAGTGGCAGAACATACACACACACAAGCTGTTAAGAACTCTGTCATCTCAGTTATTATCACACTTGGAGAAACATCTGTTGAATTTTTTAATTCAATCAGTTCAAAAGATGCCAAATAAAGGCTTGTGAATCACACTGGATACGCTGATAAATATATACTTAATACACTATACTCCGATTCCATACATCCTACAGTGTATATGTTCAGCATGTGTTCTGTCAGTGGTAATTGCCTTTTATATTTTTATTTTTTGTACTGTTCACAGATAAATCTATCAAATCAGTTGTTTTCCTCATGCTTATTAGGGATATAACCAAACATCACATGGCACCATATTTCATGATAGAATTTGCCTGATTTGGATTATGGAGCGAAAAGAATGGATCATAGAATCAACCTCACCTTATCAATTATACCCTCCAAATAGTACTTCTGTTTCAGTTTGTTTATTTATAGTGGCTCTGCCCGAGGCTATAACTAAAATTACACTATGAACTGTCTCAGCTGATGTTTGAAAAGGTGGAGACTTTCCCAGAAATGAAGTTAGAAATATTCCATCAGTTTATATTTAGTTGCCCTTGGTTGGGAAACCAATGCTTCTCTAACCAAGTTTAGACAATTGCTCTTGATCTTACGATGACTCTCCACTGTTTTTATATGTGAAACTCAATTTACCAGCGACAAACAGAAGTACTCAGCCTACCACTTCCCTGGAATTACCTTTTAATGAGACGTTGTAGTCGGGGAACACCACAAGTTATTACTTCAAAGAAGATGAACACATAGTTGGATCAACACTAATCTGCCAGAGTGGTCAACAACAATAAAAGATAATTATTTTCATAAAGTGTTTATTATGGGACTTTTGTATTGAATTGTATTGAATTGAACAGTGTACAAGGGGTTTCTGTTTTTTAGGTCATTATATGACATCATATTCTTACATTTTAGCTCAGGCAGAAGCCACTGAAGTTGATGGCTACTGACAAACATACACACTCATGTTGACACACACAAGTACACCGCGTACAGACAGACCACAATCAAGGACTGAAAGGAGTCTCTTTGTTCTTGTCAACATGACATTCAGATTCCTTGACGCCTCCAGGTGTCTGAACTTCCTCATTATCAGGCAGATGCCTGCTTTTCTGCCCCAAAATGTGGCGTGCATTCACACACACATAGCTACACGTACACACAGCTTCCTCGTGCAACCTGATGTTTGGCTCAGAACATATCAGGGTCACGATGTACGTCACGCACACTCTCGCACAAACATTGCACCAAGAAATGCACGCTAATGATTATGTGTTTATCTGTGACAGTTAGTGAGAGATGGGGGGTACGTGTGGGTGTGTAGGTGTGTAATGAGGCGATTAGTATAGCCGGACTTTAGAACCAGTTGTGCCAGATTCTCTGCAGTCTGCTGTTTGTGTCTTCAAGACCACATTCCTCTGTCTGTCAGCGGCAAAGTAACACAGTGTCCTGACCCCCCAGCCGCATGCTCAGTTACAGAGCGGTCAAAGCATTTAACCTGAGCTCCACTGCTGCATAGACCTCATTAGATTGGCCAGCGGAGCATACCAGAGGAGGCCATCTCTAAAACCAGGTGTCAGCCAGTCATTACTCTGCTGTCTGACCCACAGAGCAGCTGGAAATATTCTGGAACTAGATCTGGTGCCGGGTGGAAACACTGACAACATCCCCACTTCACTTCCATCCCAATCGGACCGTAAACACAGGAGTTACTAATCAGCATCAGCGTGACTTTTGTACAGACAGAAAATTGTGCTACTGTCTGTTCTCCAGTCTCATTAATCATGTGACTACAGAGGGTGCGTCTCGCCACATGTGTGTCTCAGAAGTGTAGGCATGTAGCGAACTGTCTGCTGACTTGTTTTTGTTCTTCGACTAGACATCGGTGTTCGGTGCGTAACCCCGCGACGAAAAACCACAAACTATTTTTAGGACACCACCAGGTGCAAATACAGATAGATTAGCTGCATTATATACAGTATGTCTGTATGTAAAAGTAGTGTGTCTGATTGGGAATGTGTCACTGTATAAGAACAATGAGAGCTTTCTAATAACAGCTGCAGTCTGCTGGGGCACTGTTGTGTTGTCTTTGTAGCACACTAACCACATTTCAGTGGGAGTGAGACAGTGCGTGCTGCCTTTTGTTCAGTCAGGCTGCTTCATTGAAACACATTTGGTCATGTTTTAGTTACGGCCGTGCTGTGTAACAAGATTACAGCACATTTAGAAGCTCAGAAGAACTTATCTTTTAAATTTTCCTTTCAAGGTTTGCAAGTGTTGAGAAATTCTCTGCTAGCATTGTCATAAATGAAAATAAAGACATCACTCTCCCTCTTTGTTTTCCTCTCTTCCTCTCTGTCTCTGTATTTACAGATGAATTTAACCCTTTCGTTCCCAAGCTGGAGAAGAGCGTCAGCGGAAGCAGCCCATCCAGGGATCGCCTTCTCCTCACCGTGACAATGCTCCTTCTGGCCGTTCACTTCATCTCCTAGCAACGGCCATCCCATCAGCGTCACCATGCCAACTAGCCTTGGGAGGGTGTACAGTATCAGGGGGTGGGAGAGAAGTGGGGGAGTCAGGAGAGGAGAGGAGAGGAAAGGAGAGTTAAGATACCACAAATAGAGCAGAAGGCAAGAGGAGCAAGACTTTGAAATGAGAGTTTTCAAGCATCTGTGTGTGTGTGTGTGTCTGTGTGTGTGTGTGTGTGTGTGTGTGTGTGTGTGTGTGTGTGTGTCTGTGTCTGTGTCTGTGTGTGTGTCTGTGTGTGTGTGTGTGTGTGTGTGTGTGTGTGTGTGTTTGAGGGAGTGTGCTTTTGGTGGAGTTTAAAGACCTTCAGGCGCTTCGTGACACAGACTGAACTGTATATTGCATTAAAGTCAGCCTGTGCACACAGATGCAGGTGTGGTAGACTTGTGTGCGAGTGTGCATTTGTGTATGTCTATGTTTTTGTGTGTGTGTGTCTGAACAGGCCATAGGTTGAGCTTGTTGAATCACGCACACCACACAAAGCATTTATACAACATGAGATGGGCGGGGCTGAAATCATAATAAAAAGAAGAAAAAGCATCAAATCCAACCACCCAATTGAAAACCATTTGAAGACTTTCCCCTGGATCTGATTGGCTAAAACACTTCCTTAGGGCTAGTTGCCATAGTTTCTTGCAACAAGACTTAAAATGAACTCAGATGAACTGAATCAAATAGATCTCAGCAGAATTGAACTGAAATTGCCTTTTTTTTGTTGATGTTATTGTTGATGTTATCTTGATGCTGGGAACTTGTCCCAGTCCATAGAGGAAAAAAAAGGACCCAGCTGATGAACTGTGCTGGTCCTGTGTAGAAGACTGGTCAAAGTAGCTGATAGTTCATACACAAACACACCCCGGGACTCCAGATACCAGTGTTTTAGTTGCCATCTCCACTCTGCTGTGTCATCCTGTGTTCACCATCAGTCTCTACAGAAGGCACCAGAACTGGATGGGGTCAGGGGGAAAATACAGAGCATTTAAACGATGAATCATCCACTTAAAAATCATTTTGGCGGGAGGGACGTAGATGTGCCATTGACACAGAAACTGCAAGGGTTTATTGATGTTATAAGTTGCTTTGTTACTTTTCTGTCCCCGTCTTTGAAGTACTCGGTTAGTCCTCTGTCATCTCCGAGGTTAACTAAAGCACACGGTGGCTACGGAGCAGCCATGGATACACTCAGCAATACTGCCCTCCTCTCAACCGACTGCAAGCTGTTTGGAGGAGAGGAACAGGAGTGAGGAGGAGGGACGAAGGAGGAAGGACAGTCACTCACACAACCACCTAAGGACAGGTCAAGTCCCGGCCAATAAGAATTTCTCCACTGGTCCATGTTGGTGTAGCAGCCTGCTCTACCAATCTCATCTCTGTAAACTCATTTGTCAGATGCAACATGTAAACAGTTTTCTGTTACCGTGTGAGTCTGTGTGCGAGAGAGAAAAACATATGCCTGAGTGTGCCATGTGTGAGTGTTTGATAGCGAGTGAGAATATTTTAAATGGTACTAACAGCCTGAAAATACATCCACATACTGTACATCTTATAAGTATGAAAATGCAAAATAAAAAAAAAAATCAAAACACAACTAAAGCAACAAGTAATACATACAAACCAAGTGCTTTGGTGGGGAGGTACGGCAATTCAAAATTCAAACAACTGTACCAGTCGGTTGCTTCAGAATAGCGTTTCCATAGCAACTAGCACCTTATTCACCATGGTTACCCTACCCTGCCAACAATGGACTCTAGTAGGGCATGGCTTACCATAGTAGCTGATAACAATGATGAAGGTGATGATGATTATATTGATAATGAGTAATGAAGATGATGATGATGGACTGCAAGCTGACCAACCAGGTCACACAGCGGCGTATGAGACGTTCAAATACCTGTGTAAATGTCAAAACAGACAAAGAATGGAACTCCAATGTTTTGAAATCTGCCGAGATGAAATGTGATGTAAGCATTTTTACAAACTTGAAGCTTAGCTTTTTTTTTTGTTTGTTTTTTTTTCCATTTTTTTAATTATTTTTTTGAGATTGTTGTGGTGTATAATTGGTTATCTTGAGGGGGAAGACGGGGGTTTAAAAAGTTGGAGAATTGGGTGGGTTGAGCCATAAGTAAACCTGGGCTGCACTCTCTGAATCTCTTAGCTAAGTGATTATTCAAATTTACAGTTGAATTATCTTATAGAGTATAACTTTTGGAAATTTTTGTTTTCTTGAAGGGACTCATTAGGAGTATTACTCAGCCTGTGAAAACGTGTAACAGGTCCTCTGTGGCTCTGGAGCTTTTTAAAGTCTGAGAAAATAACCCTGATGATGCTACGAGGCTTAGCTCGGACAAAGTTACAAACGAGGACTATACAGTTAGAAAAATATGGGCATTTACCACGCAGGGATGGACCAACAGTGGATGTCATCAAGTTGTATCATGGGAAATGTAGGTTTCAGAGTTTTTGGAGCTAGGAAACCCTACTGGAGACTCAAAGTCAGGATATGTTGGTCTCTGCTTTACCAGTTTTGATCTATTTTTTCACCTGTTTCTTGTGAGTCCCCCAGTTTTATGGCAGTGCAATAGTAAATTGCTGGGAAACCCTTTAAAACAAAGCTATATCTATAACAGAATATATTTACAGGATATATATGTGTGGTCCAGGCTGTGACCAGTTCAACCAAAGGGTGGTTATTCCCTCAGAAATTTGTATTTGAACACTTTTTAGAACAGATCGAATGATCTTCTAAGTCACACACAAAAGAATGAGATATATTTTGTGTGGTACGGCCGAACTGCACTACACATTTTAAATTCATAGAAATGTATTAGCTCCAACAAGAGCATCTTTCTGTGGAAACAAACAGGATAATGTGGCTTTGGAGCATCAATGAGTAGATTTAAGAGACTGTAATAATGTGTGTGAACCAGTCCAGGTGTATGTATGGCTCTTGGTGGGAGGGTGAGGTAGGAGAGGTTCGGGTTCTGGTGTTGAGGGAGAGGGTTGAAGAGCTGTGCAAGAGGGTAAATCACTCTTCAAGAAGTTGCACTTAAGAACTTAGACACGAGAGCAAGACAGTGTGTGTGTGTGTGTGTCTGAACGAATGTGTGTGTTTGTCAGGGAGAGTAAGTATCAGAGCTCATTTCTGTTAATTACATCATGGCTGTGTGCAGGAGCTTTAGCATGAGATGCTGTCCGTCTTTGTGTGTACTGGTGTCAGTGTGTGCACATGTGTGTGCGTGAAGGAACAAATGGGGGAGCGAGCAACAGTCTCTTTGCTTCTGCTCTTTCATTGTGTGTGTGTGTGTGTGTGTATGTGTGTGCAAGAGAGTGTGACTGATTGTTGTCTGGCAAAACAACAAAAGCATTTAATAGTGTTGGAAAACAACAATTTACAATCATGTTTACCTTCGACTGGAATGACTTTAAATGAACTTGAAAATAAACTGTAAACTGAACAAACCATAACAGAGGTTATAACAATGATCATGATAACAAAATAATAAGCTTACAAATCTTACTTTTAACAAGATGTGTGTTCGGCTCTTTATTTGCCTCCCTTTTCCAATCCCCCCCACCACCCCCGCCCCCGCCCACCCCATCACCTTCCCTACTCTGTCTTTGAGGATCTGAAAAAAAAGGCAATAAGCATGGAGCTAATCCAAGACAACAGATGGAGGGGTTGCAGGAAAAGGTTTTACCTGGTATATTCAGTTCTCTGTAGATAATGTTGTTTGGGAGCTCACAGATGTGATTTTCCATATCAAAGTTGGTGTGGCGACGCTCTCCCTCAGCAGTAATACCTTTACACGCTCCGATTAGGAGAGATAAGCACTTCAATCACCAGCCCAACATTTGAATGACAATGGGACATGTCGGGAGTGTGTACCTGTATGTCTGCACTGGCTGATGGCGGGATAAAGCCGCTGCTGATGTATGAGCGCAGCCAGGCTCACTGTCTGTGATCTTATGCAACAGGTCTTTGTCATACAGGTGGAGCTATTCTATGACGGGACATCACGAGGAAGAAGATGGACAGATAGAGGTAAGGTAGAGAGATGGAAGATGAAGAGGTAGAGATGGAGGAAGTTGGCAGATGTACAATTTTGAAAAACAAAAGTTGGTCAATGAAAGATACGTAGTGGCAATGTACTGAAAGTTGGGCACAGTATTGTAAAATATTAGACAAAACAAGTAATGTCAACATGTCAATGTGGGCTTTAGGAAATTGTAGCAATTTCCTGACATTTGACATCACACACACACATTTATCTTTCTTGTCCAGTCCAAAAACTGTACTGTGATTTCTGCTTCCCAAACACTCACAGCATTGTAGATTTTTTTTCTTTTTCTTTTTGCTTTATTACATTTAAAATTGGCTTCCCATCGGGTACAGAGGTATGTGGTCCAGTTGTTCACTTTATTAACAATACAATTTACAGTACCAGTCAAAAGTTTGGACACCCTGTGTTTCCAAAGTTTGGACTGGTACCGTATAACAGGTTTTTATCATCTCGCTCATCTAATGTTTCCAAAAAGTATCGTCATTTCCATCTGGAAACAGGCGCACCACCAGCACAGTGGAAGAGGATCCAGCCAGTGATTCAGACTTTGGACGGTATTTGAAAAGTGAACCTGAGGGATGAATAACATGAGTGACGCCACCCAACAAACCATATTCTGCCAAAATGAAGTCTGCTTTCTGAGAATCACCCTGACTCATTTGAGGCTGACATCAAGTTCCCAGACATTTTTGTTGCAAATTTTAATAGTTGAAACATCCCCGCCCTTACTGATCTCAGATCACTGTTCTTCATCCAGCTTCCTGCTGCCATTGGGTTCAGACCCATTACCAAGAATATAGGGTGAGAATCATGAACACATCTTAATTTCACTTTCTGTTCATGCATCCCTATCTGGATACACAAAAAGGTGAATTACTCAAACAAAGTATGAAAATCAAATTGGGTGAAAGGGCCAGAGTTTCCAGCATACATGATATAACTTGTGGTTTATAATAAATCAGAGGCCTGCTACAAATCCATGCTGCAGGAGCCGCTGCTGACCACTTGGTGCTGCTGTTCAGTCACAGCTTTGGTGAGAAGAGGTGCTGCTCCCTAGTGCCCCTGCCTTGTAATCCCTTATCTGAATACATAACTCTATTAAAGCCACAATGGTCATTGTGTAACTGGAGTCATTGGGATTAAACATGCAGATTTATTTTACTGAATTATGATATAACTGTTTATTTGCAGCGTTTTGAAGCAGGAGAGTCTATGTAGGAGGGATAGTTTTGACTCCCCAAAAGGTGGGAATGTGCCTGTGGACACCAAGGACTGTACTCTCACACACTGAGCAGTAAAAAATTATGCAACAACTATCTATTCCGCAAATGACTGTTGAAACTCAACGTCTTCCAATCCTGAAGGCAGCTTTTCTATCTGCATTCATTTATCACAACGGGCCATGCTGAAGAGAAAAATTCCTCCCCTCTCTGATTGTGTTTGTTTTACAGAGAAACGAATGTTATGCATGGGCAGGCTTGTAAATACAAAGCTGTTTACAATAGGCTTGTTCTACCAATATCTGCAACACACACACACACACATACACTTTTTCTGTCCTTTTGTAAGAACCGCTGATGTTACAATTGACTCCAACTGTCTGCACTGCATGGCTAACCTTCAGTCTCGTCTTAAACTGAAAGTATTATGAAAGTTAAAAACATAAGTGTTTTAGCCCAAGACCAACCCCTCAAAGAAGCAAAGAACACTAAGCGGCTACATGTTTACACACATTTTGCTTGTTTGTTTGTTTGTTTGTCTGTTTGCCTCACTGATTGTGATAGCACTGTACCCAACAAAGTATTCTAAAAATGGAGAAAAAAAAAGTGAGTCTGTAATGATGTTGCTAATAGCTCATCACATAGTGCACACAATTACACTATGAGCATAGGTCAAAGTTGGACCAGGAGGTCAGGCTGTGAGCTGTAGTGGATGTTTAAATATTTTTCTAACTCTTGCATACAACTTGTATCATCTGACAGCTCATGCCTGTTGCCCCATTGGTGACGTTGCCACATTCACAAATAACTTTGGTGAGGACTATGTTTTTGGAACCCATACAATCAATGGCCTGCGCTTTGCTAGTTGTAATAAACTGTAGTTTTATTTTAACATATGGTCTTCATACTTTGGAAGCCCATCCCTCCCCTCAGACCTCCCTACACCCATCCATCTCCAACACACCCAAAGATACGTAAGCAAAAAGACCACATTACATACGAAACAGATGATCCCCCCTGTGTGGACACGTAGCCTGCGCCCCATGTTCCCTCAGTCACGTCTGTGTGGTGATGAGTCCTGTGACTAGCGTAGCGAGGCAGGGGAAGCCCTCCTACCCGGCCTTATGGCTCCAGTTTACGAAGCCTGCTCCTCTCCACGTGAACACGCCTCTCTGCCTGCACATTAATTCAACTGATGAGCCTTGAATAATATGTTCTTTTCTTGTTCCAGTCATTGCACTGAACATAAGGGCCGACTGCGTCAACATGTATGCACATGGTGTTTGATGCTCATGTATGTGGTGGGCATGTAAGATGGGGAATTCGTGTGTGTGTGTGTGTGTGTGTGTTTGTGTGTGTGCGTGCGTGCATTGAGTGATGCAGCAACTCTCCACAGCCACAGAAGGTGAAAGCTTGCTGAGTCACTCATGTCACGTTGCTGCACCTGAGGCCACATTCAGAAAACCATCTCGTCCAGCTGCTTCATCATTAAGCCTGCATGCTGATTAAACTCAGGTGTGGTGGATCAACTGATTGATGGAGGCAAACCTTCCCCCATACTACAGCGATTCCTCCAACAGATTTGTAAAGGTCATG
The DNA here is from genome assembly GCF_021018895.1 of Seriola aureovittata. Taxonomy (NCBI): domain Eukaryota; kingdom Metazoa; phylum Chordata; class Actinopteri; order Carangiformes; family Carangidae; genus Seriola; species Seriola aureovittata. The sequence goes on along the minus strand of NC_079370.1, from coordinate 12,739,769 downwards.
TACAGAAAATGCGAAATTTATCAGCCAGTTTGGTGCTTTCCTATGTTTTTATTTGGATTTTAAATCCAAAGAAAAACACTTAAAACTTATTTCTTGTTCTTTATTCTCTTGCAGGGATCTCAGCAGGTTTTAGAAATGCAATGCAATTTCATCACTGATCACTGATGCCGATCATTCCATTTCGCAAACCTCATGATGAGGTAAGATTGAAGTAATAATCTATGGTAAATACATTTCTGCTTTTCCTTTTCCATATTAATTCAACTCATTAACTGTTTCATTTCTGATAAACTTGAACCTTTCCTGGGAAAATCTTCTTGTGAACAGGAAGGGATTTGTATTTGTTTATGGAAAAAATCAACAGTCAGTTCTTTGGAATAAAGAGAGGAATAACTGAGAAATTAAAAAAAAAACAACAACGATAATAACTAAGAATTATGAGTGTTGAAAGTCCCAATAAGGCTGGGCAGACACTGAAAAGAGAGCCACCTAGAACAGCTCAAACTGCAGTTGCAGCTGGAGCTCTACTGTAAACACTTTTTTCTTACTCTTTACTGCAGACGACACCTGTCTTGTTTGATGTTATACAGAGCTGGTTGTATATGTTTATATTATATAAATTTATATATATATATATATATATATATATATATATATATATATAAGGTATTGCAGTCTGCAGACATCCTTCACACCCTTTCATATAGTCACACTATGAGCAGCATATCAGTGCAATATGTGAACAGCCCACAAGCTTCTCGCCGGAGAGTTTGGCCACCAGGCATGAAAAGGCAATCAGCCTTCCAGTGTAATGTTGTGTCTCTATCTGACATGTGTAAAACAAATGACATTGTGATTATAGGTTCTCAAAATATTCAAGGAGGTAGGAACACATCAACTCCCTACAGACCAACAACCACACAGCTGCGATTTATTTAGCAGTTGATATTTTTAACCTAACCGTATTTAAAGCTTTGATAAGATATTGCTTCATAGATGGGGAATGTTCAATGTTTTCCTCTATCTCAACCCATCTTCCTTATTTGTACATTTCCCTTCTCCCCAATTTCGTATCCCTCACATGGATGCAATGTGTTTGGCCCTTCATTTTCTCATCCACCCTCTGAACGGCTGCTCTGACGCTGTCAGTCGCCCCCAGATTTATGCTTTTGGTGTTAGTCACCGCCTGGCTCTCCCCTCGTCCTCTCATCACATGTCCCCCTCTTCTCTAAGTTTAGCACTAATCCTCTATTTCTGAGACAGCATCTGTACAGAGCCCGACAGATGGGAGGGTTATATTTACTCTGTCTCTCTGTCTGACATACACATCTATTCAGTACACATGTACTTTAACACTGTGTGAAAATTAAGTAGAGATGAAGGACTCATTAATAAAACTCTCGAGACTACAGAGTAAATATGTAAACTGAAAGTGTAATTTGATCCTTCAGCTCATCCCAGTGCGGTTTGTCAGCTCATAGAAAAGCATAGAGTCTACATATAGTGCACCGTGACATATGTGACTGTTTCCACATGCTCAGTACTGTATATATTTGAGGTGTGTGTCAGCCCAAGGTTAGTGCATCGTTACTCCATCATTACAGACGCCTGTGTTGTGTGTGACTGTGCATATTTGAGTGATTTTGTCCAAATGTGTGCATTAATATTAAAGAGTGTTTGCTCTTGTCTCTGTGTGTGTATCACACTGTATCTTGGAACTGATCTTAAGGTCAGACGAGGTATCAGATAGACTTAATGGATTTAGATCTAATTGATTAATCAGTGCGGTGAAGCTGTGTGGTTAAACCAGTCACGTCCTCTGTTCTTATCCTCTAATCACCAGATTATAAGATTTCCGGAGTGACGGCTTCTAGTCTTTATTCTGGAGTTTGTGTATTACTGATGACAGCAACAACAAGTTGTTGTGCCTGTTTAGGTGACACATGCGGGGAGGAGCCCACACAATACTGTCCTATCTGTGCCATATGACGTCTGTGTCTTTTTTTGTATGTTTTCCCTGGGACTGATTGTTGGTACATCTCTCATCTCTTTAAAGACGAAGTCTGTGAGCCAAATGTAAAGAGCCTGGCTTCTAAATTGAAGGTAATTTCTTAGGTAATTTCGTTTAGGTAATTTTTTTTTTCTTTACCAAAAACTCAAGGTCCATTTGCTTTTTTTCAGACCTTTCACTGTATTACATGGTCTTCATCAATGGATGAATTTCAGGTTAAACTGTAAACCAACACAGAAGTTCTTAAAGCGCTATGGATGAAATCAAAACATGTAGGCCTACTGAAATTGCATGTCAACAGATACAGCTCCATGACGACTGAGCAAACTCTATCTACTGATGATGACCATGTGATATGACTGAAAGCACCAGAAAAAGCAAGTAAGAGGGTCTTGAGTTGGGATTGTTCTATCAAAATCCTATTTTCAAGGTCAAGAATGAAACTACCAAAACAGAAGGAATATATGACCACCGAAGGGAATAACAATCCTGAATTATTTAGCTGTACGATAAAACTTTTCAAAGTTCATCTGATTTCTGTAATACACTAACAATACGTAAATAACGCACACATAAAACTGGCGCCATTAAATGACACATGGTAAGTGAGACATATGTGACGAGCCTGTTTGAATCATTACTGTCGTCAAAGACGTGACACACACACACATGCACATACACACATATACCCGCCCTCACACAACCTTCTGCTCTACATAAGTTCACATGTGCATCACACAAACACTGAAACACACACAAAAACTGACACACACCCAGGGCTGCCATTGAGCCAAGTTGGACATATTGTGTTATTTGTTCTCATGTGAGGCCTTCAGATTTAACACATGCAGCACACGTGTGCATGTACAGTACGACCACCTGCAGCACTCAGTATGACCGCTGTTCCATAATTCATGCATTTATTCATTGATTCATGCCACACGTGAAGAACAAAATATCTTTACTTAACAAACCAAATGTCAGGTCAGGGTGACAGAAATGATTCTCTGGTACATAACTACATGCAGATGCTCCCCGACATGGGAATGTGACAAATGTCTGTTTACATTTCCATGCATTGCATTCAAGTAAATATTATACAAATTTACATTATAGTATATAAAATGATTCTAAACCAAAATACATCTCTGTAAACTTGAAAGGTGGCTTTAATGTAAAAAAGTCATAAAACAGTATGTTCATAGAAACTTCATTAATCACTTCTCCAGCATCATCGCGTCATTGTTCCACCAAAATTTGAAAGGTATGTTGTCTTAAAGGAATAGTTAAACATTTTTGGAAAATGCTATTTACTTATTTGACAAGAAGAAGATGAGAAAAATCAATACCGTTCTTATATCTGTGCGTTTACACTGGAGCTATGTAGAGTCGGTTAGCTTAGCACAGAGACTGTAAGCAGCGGGAACAGCTAGCCTGACCGTCCAAAGTTAAAAAATATGGCTACCAGCACCTTTACAGCTCACGAATTAACATGTTATATCTTGTTTGTTTAATTCACAACTTGCCATTTTTGCAACTCTGAGGTCTAGCATATTTCCCAAAATATCAAACTATTCCTTTAAAGCATCTGCTTTTAAAGGTTTGAGGTTAGTGTTTAGTACTAAAAAGGCATCATGTATCACTTTAAGCTAGTACAGAAAACCTTTTTTTTTCTCTATGAATTACTGTGAATCCACATGAGCCTCTGAAAAATTCAGTTGTTCATCTCCCATTTATTCATCTGGATATTAGGAGCAAAATAAAAAGCTTAATGTTCAACTTGTTGTTTGGCTAAAGTTGAGCTTTGAAAATCCACGGGGTGCACATAAGTGCAGGCCTGACTGAAGTGGTGGATAACGTGCCAGGGGGCATATGGCGTGTCGTCTAGCTGCTGTTTTGTCCCTAGATTTCCTCTTAATCTCTTATGTGTCTCATTTTGACTTGTCTACTTTTCTGTCCTGCATGAAAAGCAGAAGTCTTCTTTTTTTTTTCTCCAAGAGTCCCATTTCCACTTTTTATCTGCACAAGTCTCTCAAATGCCCAGTGACTTTGAAACAAATGTCTGGCCAAAAACATGAGCTGATGAGCGTGACTGAGGCTGTGAGCACGTTGCAACTTGCTGAGTCCTCCTTTGGCCAAATAGGGGAATTAATGAGGAAAAAAGTAACAAGCTGTCCTAGTGGGACACTGTAACAATGTATGTGAGTGTGTGTGTGTGTGTGTGTGTGTGTGTGTGTGTGTGTGTGTGTGTGTGTGTGTGTGTGTGTGTGTGTTACTGAAACAGCTCTCAAAAGACTGTGATACACCGACCAATGTGGACCTTCACGTTTTTATCTAACATTTGTTTAATTACTGTTAAATACTGGTTTTGATTTGCTCCCAACTCCCAAGTTTTTAAATCTACTGTTCTTGTGTCCTCTGTTGGCTTTATTTTACAGTGATGAAGTCGCATGAAACTTTGAACTTTGAATTGCTTGTCTAGTTGGAATGATGCTTATCAGCAGTGGAATGACATCATACTGTATGTCTAGATGGAAATGACATGTATAAGCGCAGGCTACATATGCGACTAAACTGAAAATCAGTCATTTAGCATTCATGTTTCTCCCGACATAATCAAGCTGCTTGCCACTGCAATATGCTTTTAAATGAACCCCAGGTCTTTGGAGTTAATTAAAAAACCTTATCACTTTCTGCAGCAAGGAGTGATTTCAGGGCACAAAGTGGTTTCAGCAGCACACATACTACTCTATCACCCTCTTTCATTCATTCTTAATTCAATCCATCAACTCTAAAATTCACGGAGATGCTTGTTTGTCAGTTGAGTTTTGAGGAAACGATGCTGACGGTACTGTCATTTTGCCAGGCCATTTGTCATTTTCACTTCAGCTGTCCTCTATGTTTGTCTTTTATTCTTCATTCGTCTCTTAGTGTCTTTTCAAATTGAAATTTTACTGCATCATTTCCTGTTGTTCCAAATGTCTCAGCTGCATAAGCTGCAGGAAAATCGGATCTAAAATCAAAGCATTCTGGTTGACACAGTATAAGCTTATCTGCCAGTGCCTCTCTGTTTCACACATTAACAGACACTGATTACTGAATATCTCCCAGGCTGTAACCTGCATCACGACAATGTAGGTTACTGCGCATTTTAGGTGACTAACAAGAACTGAAGAGCAAAAAAAACATTCTGTAAAGACACGTGTACATGCGTATGCTCATGTGTATTTGTTCGTATGCTTAATTACACGTGTATTTGTTAGCACATGGTACTACAGTGGGAACGAGGGAAGCATCCTCCCTTGGCCCTGATGCTCTGAGCAGACAGCGCAGTGGCCTAAGCTTGTAAAATGAGTGTATCATCCCCGTGCCCCCTGGAACACAAATAACCTCTCTCATTTAGTCAAGACATGCACTAAACCTCCACTCATCTTCTTATCTCATGTAATTACAAATCAACATTGGTTTAATGTTGCGGGAGCTTCATGTTGAGTTTCTCAAAGCTGTTCTTCTTATGTCCCAGACCACCCTCTCATTTTGTGGGGGTAAGTTACCTCATATCAACCCTCAAGATCTGAATTTAAAATCTTCTCAGGATTATCTCGAGCTGTATCAACCATAATCTGTGCCCTCTGTACTTTCTGAAATAAAGATGTGTTATTGAGGTCAAGATTTTGTCATGTGAAGATAAATGCCAGATGTTAGAAAACTAAAATTTACAAAATGGAGATCTAATGTTTTTTTCTAGGGAAAAAACGAATTACAGATATTTAGATACATTTTCTTTAACGACCTGCATAAATCCAATAAAATGCTTATGCAAGTTGTTTCTTCATAATGGGATTTCATTGACGCCTATGGCTCGTTATGATCCAGTGGTTTCATAACTGAGCCTGTAGGCTTTTTCGCTGTTCTGCCCTGCTCTGCCCTGACCCTTGACCCTTCACATCAGTCCGATGCCAGAAATACACCAACTGTTTAGATCATGACAATGCAAAGAAAAGTATTATGATGACAATTGTATAACACAGATATCACTGTGATAAATCTCTGCTGGTACAGTAGATGTAACCTCTACAGCCAACGTGTGCATTCAGGTCACAGCATTTCATAATACAGATTGAGCCCATCCTTATCTTGTCAGTACTGTCTCATTAAAATAATGCACTACCTTATAGTGCCACTGACCCAGAGGTCGAATGTATTACAGACATTATTTTCAGCAACAATGCGGTAGTAATGAACTACATAACATACTCATGCATTATCCAGTGTACGGCTATGTTATCTAATGTTGTGCCCCTTCACAATCAGTCAAACATAACCCCTGTTTTGATCTTTTAAATCAGGTCCCTTGATGCTCAGCCTGCAGTACATTTTAGCCTAATGGTTGCTCATTAAATCTCAGTGAAATGCTCTCCAGATTCATCACTGTAAATGTGAGTTTTGACAGCGTCATCAGGTGTAATTCTCCTTTTTACAAGTGAGCAGCTTGTTGTTGGCAGCACATTGGTTTCCCTACAAGCTGCTTTCAAAAAAAAAGAAAAAAGAAAACACTTAAAACTCGTAACACTCACAAAAACAACCGTTCATATTTTGTTTGCGAGGATTATTCTGTAGTGTGTACTACTGGGTTCAAAAGGAACACTTCTGCTGATGCTTCATTTCTGTTCTGGGCTCTGTGGCCCTGCTTTCATGCTGGTCACAAATTAAATACAATATATACATGAGTGAAGAGGCAACTGTGTTCTGCCTGCACACGTGCCACATTACAAGTGCTGCTTGCACCACCACAGCAATTTCACCACCAAGTATCTTAAATAATGCTTCTTTCTCCTCCTCACACTCCCGTACTGTATGGCACTGGAAAACAAAGACTCTTCAAAATCACATAAACTCTTTTATGTATTTTATGCTTGTCTGTTTTACTGTACCTTCACAGACATCCTTTCATCAGCAGTTTCATGTGTACTGTGCTACAATATGAGGTAATTCTTACTGATATTTTTTATCTCCAGCTGCTGACAGGATATCGGAGAATATTCCCTTTCATATCCATCCAGAAGGCAACAGATGAAGGACAGGTATTCACTTCTAATCTGCAACCTCTGATTTGTAATGCAAAGTTATACTTGCCTCATCCAGTGTTACCCTTGTAAAGCTAGTATTGGGCTATTGCAAAATAGATACACAAAAAGTATTTCAGTGTTTTTGTGCATACCAAACTTCTGTACTTCTACAGCGCCTCTGGGTTTTCAGGATTTTGAAGAGAGAAGGTCTCAATAACATCCAGGTGTCACACCGGACACATACTCGGTTCCACTCCAATCCTCAGTCCATCCTCATGCGAAAATGCTGGGTTGCTGGAATTGCATCAGTTCAACAAACATCTCCCCTTTTAACCGCTTCATGCAATACAAAAATAGCTTTATTAGTCATACAAGCGTGATAATTATGTACAACAGCCAGTGTATGCAGTTAATGACCTCATTACTTTTGTTTTGTCAGTAATTATTATTATTGTGCACATCAAGAACCATCAACCAAATATAGCATATTTAATCAGCTATGTTACATGAAGCTCAGACACATCACATTTTATGGTGCTGCCATTTCAGATGGAAATGCACATCTGGATACTGTGTCAGTCATCATCTTTGCCTAAAAGCCTGATGATGTGCATCATTACACACAGATAACATGGTGATAAATATTTCAGTGTTTCCAGAAATGTAATTTCGGCTCACAGAAGGATATGATCTGCCCTCAGGGATGCTGTCTGAGAGGAAGTATATCCATGTTTTGGGTTCTGTACATTCACATTTTTTTAAATTGAGTGCTGCACACAGAGTTACCAATTTAATTGGTACACCCACACAGTCACAATAAAGTATAACAGCCCAGCAATAGATCATGTAAGTGAAGCATGTAATGGTTTTGTTGTTGCCGTTTTGTTGATACTCTATAGTTGTTTTTAGCCACCCAAGTGATGAGGCTCTAGGGATGGTAATGACAGTCTGTCGGACTGTTGGTCCACCATTTTGGTCCAGACATTCATGGATGATCCTCTGAATTTTCATAAAGCCATGAGGCTGGCATGTTTGTCTTTATGAGACTATATGGATTGGCACAAGGTGAGGTTCAGAAATGTATGCCACCACAGATGAACTTCAACAACCTTAACTTTTTAACTGTCATCATCAGGTCAAAAAATTAATTTTGACCTGATGATGAAATACTTGGAAATACTAATGACTATCCTGAACTAAACTATCCTTCTCCTTGTGTGCTGGTTCATGAAAACAGGTCTCCAAACTTTAAGTTTTATCAGGGATACACATGTTATTCATTTGAACATATCTATTTTTGGCTATGCATGAAGAACATGTTAATTTTACAGAAATCTTGATGTGATTTAATGCACTACGGGAGATTTGAGCCCATGTTCCCCCTCAGGTCTTTACTAAGGACAAACATAATAGTTCTTGTAACATGCTCCCATAGACAGACGCACATAAAACAACACAGAGCCGAGGCACACGCACATAAACTCCATGACACACATAGTACAGTACAATGAATCCAAACACCTCATTAACACACATCCTGCAGGCTGTCCTTGATTCATTTTGGCATCAACAGCATATTAACACACGTCTAACAGGGGTTTATACCATTCTAGTTTACAGGCTATAAATACAACCATGCCCTCCAGAAGAGTTATATATGACAAGTCCAAAAATACGACTTGAATCAGAGAAGAGATTAAAAGTGAAGAGTGATGGACAGACAAATACATAATGAAGACATGGCAGAGGGAGAAAGGAGATAAAAGGTGGGGATTACACATATCAACAGCAGTAAGTCAGTGGGGCAGGACAGAAGGGCGAAGGATGATGGACGAGGGATGGATGGAGGGATAGAGAGAGGAAAATAATAATCTGGAAACATCTGGACATGCCGGCACAGAAGTGACGTCTTCCTCTGACAAATGTGTGCTCATGCACATCTCTTTCTCTTCATACTTTGTTCACACACATGGTTGTAATGTGAAATTTTTTTTGGTTTCTTCAAACTAATTCAGCCTCAGTTAGTCATATACTACATTTCCCACAACCACTTGCACCGTTCCTCAGCAAACATGCCTGGACTTGTCTAGTCATTGTTTATATGTAGGTGAGGTGATAATGACGGCAACAGCCAGAGCTCTGTGGTGGGAAAAACTGAGATTTGTTGTGCCCATTACTCAAAACACAACATGTCTGATGGCTGTATTGAATCATACTCTACTGAGGCCACTGCCAGTGAGGAATTAGATTTTTTTCTTCATCTCCTCTACAGAAGATTCTTTCATTGCAAGTCAGTGCAAAATGGTGAGTGGCCTTGAGCTTCAGTTCTGTTCAGTTCTGACAGGCTAATATAAACAACTGATATTATTGTGGGTTTTTCTCATATTAATCTCCAATGCAGCTTCACTAATTATTTATTGGTCATAGCCACCTCTTTTTATTTCTTTTGGTAATTAACAAGATATTCAACTACCATACATACATATTTTACAGTACCACTATCTTTTCAGTATGGGGCCTGCTTTTTCCTTTCTGCCTTTTTCACAGCAGACATTTTGACTTGGCATAGTACGAAAAGCACAGGTGTTAGCATTAATAACATTAACAAAATAAGCTATTTGAATGTTTTCCTATTGCTACATTGCAAACATTAACATTAACAACTGGTTACTTAGCAGTTATGCCAAGATCTTTGGTCACTTGCATTTACAATACAAGAGGTTATCATGCGTTCCCTGAGCATCGTTACTTCTTCAGGGCAGACTGGACATTACAGTGACTCAGTATCAGAACATGACGAGGTGGTCCAGCCAGACTGGGGCTAGCTGGTTAGCATGCTAACTTCAATAGAAGAAAAGAAGTGATAGAAATAGAGTAGAATAGAGTAGACAAGAGTTAAGATTGGCATTGCTTTCCTTCTTTGGAGACAGCTCTTGGCGGGGTAAAGGAATGAAGTTTGATACTTAACTCGAAACATTTCTTCTAGACTGGTAAGTAAATAGCTGTAAATGCTAACGTTGGCTATGTAGCAATAGCAAAACTGACAAATAGCTCAGTTGAGCGTTCTAGTTAAAAAAAAATACCAGGACCCTGAAAACTGAAAATAACTGAAATCCAGTCATTGTTAATTTAATTATTTACACCTGTGCATTTTCTACTGTCTTATAATAGCTAAATACAATACACTTGAATAGAGTCACAACTGTGCTTACCATGGAAAGTAAAACTGTTGCTGTGAAAAAGACCTTTACCACTTGACTAATACTGTGTATTATTGTCTGTGTATAGACAAAGCAAGAGCAGGTTTGCATTTTAGTGATGGAAGGTTGTAACAGGAATTAGATATCCCATGTAGTGTTTCTGTACTTTTTGACTCATATAATTATTTTATCATATAATTATCAAACACATCTTAGAAGACTGTTGAATCAGACATCAATTTTGTGATGACAATATCTTTTTTAATTAGCTCGGCAGTGGTGGCAATAAGATAACTTACACAAAGATCAGATTTTTACTTGTTAATTTGCAATTGGAAATATATGAATGAATTGGCACGTTTAGCACCATTTTTCATGGGTTCTCCCTTATTGGTGCAATAGAACATTAATATTTAAATGTTTGTTTAGGGAATAGACGTGTGTGTATTATTTGAAAAATAGGAGGCTACATCACCCAACTTGAAAAGACTTTTAATCTCTAATCCCTAATATTGGGATTTCTTTTGCTTTTGTTTTACCATCATTTTCGACTCAAAGAGAGTGAAATTGCACTTGAAAAGCTGCAGACTCAGACTCAGCAAGCCGAGGCTATGATGGTTGTTGTCACAGTTCATTTAACATTATCATCGGATCTTAGTACAATCAAGTCCATCATGTATAACATCATATGCATATTATTTCTAATATCACGCGAGCATCTGAACTGTGTGTTCAAGTCTGTGAGCATGTGTTAGCATCCGCTGTGCCTGCTGACTCAAAACACAAGGATTTCCAGACAAAGTGATCAGCAAAGTTCAATAATTATTAAGCCCAAGCAAACGTTGTCTCGGTGTGTTTTGACTGTGTTCCACTCTCTTTTTCTTTCTCCCACATTAATCCCAGATCTGCCTCTATTCCCTTTTCTTTATATCTTGTTTGGCCCTGTCTCAGGCCTGACAAATGGTCAGTTAATGAGTTTGTTCAGCGATGGCCTTGAACGCCTGCTCTTCACACGTTGGTACACAGAACCCACCAGCCCATGCACACAAACACACATACACTGATCTAATTGTTTCCCTTTGGACACAAACAGAATTCTGCTCAGATCTATCACTGAGCAGGAACAAACAGAGTTTTGACAGCCACAGAGAGCTCTGTGGCATGAGGAAATGGCAGCGGAGCCAAACAGAGATTGGGTGACTGATGGGTGTGTAAGATGATGGGGAGGACGGGGAAGAGATATGCAGAGCCTTTCATACCCTCTTACCTTGAATTGAGAGCTGTGCCACACTGGTTCCTGCAGTGTCACACTTCCAGGACATAGATATACTACAACTCTGTATTCTTACCCTGAAAGAATCTGAAGAGTGTCATTTGAGCTCTGTTTTCTATAACCAACAAACTAAAGATTTTAATTATCCAGCATATATTTAAAGAAATAGACTTTTAGGTTGTCATGTTGGGAAATTCACTTATTCGTTTTCTTGCTGTGAGCTAGATGAGAAGATCGATCCTACTCTCATGCCTGTATGCTAAATATGACACTTTGCTTAAAATAAAGACTGGAAAAAACGTAGTTGTTAGCCTGGGAATTAATTAGTGAGCTTTAGAGATACTGGTGATCAGATTTTGTTATTTTTGGACAGAGCCACACAAGTTGTTTCCCTGTGTTTCCAGTCTTTATGTTAAGCTAGGCTGGACCACCGCTGAGGCCAGCCTCATAATTAGCATACAGATGATATGCTTCACAAAAAGCAGAACTTCTATATCAAGTAACATGTGAGAAAGATGAAAAAACATGACATAGTTTTTGAATGTAAAATGTCGTCAGTAGTTTCATAACGATGATGGTTGAGAACAGCATTTCTATGCTGCAAAAGCACCAAGTCATTTACTGTGGCCTTGGGTATTGTGGCAAAAGGACCCTGTGTAATAAAAGAAATTTGCACTTCTCTGTAGGATTCTCAGCAGGTCCTGCCTCCTAAATTTACTGCATTTCACTGTTTACTCAGCTCAGTCTTCTTGTCTCCTGAAACCAAATCAAACCCCTAATAACAAAGACTAAGCCTACAAGAACAGACAAGCTACAATTAGCAGGTATGAAAGGGTGGTAATACAAATCCAGTATCTTAGACTGTGGCGCTAAATAGGAGGTTTCGAGTTTCAGTGCCTGGAATAATGCTGACCACACCATGGCATCACACAGGAGTGGACACTTTAGCACGTTGATGGTTGACTCAGCTGAAGGACCACAGAGCAGGTGGTGAGGTGAACAGGAGTAATGTTTCTGGATGATGTAAATAGTGTAGTATCAGTGACCCACCTCATCAGCAGGCATGATGTCACCTTTTTAATGTGTGATAAGATAAAAGGTCAATGCCTTTCTTTCTTTCTTCTATGGTACTATGGCAATAATATTTAGACAGACTGTTCTGTTTAAACTCTGTTTTTACATGGATTTTTTACATTTTTTGCAGGTCATATCAACATTTATTCAATCTCTAAATGTTTGCTTTCTCTCTCTCTCTCTTTTGCTGTATTTCTCTAGCCATGTCTCACTGTTAAAACATATACACTTTAACATCAGTGCGTGTTATTTTTTTGAGTCTACTGACCCTGAACTCTGTGATCTCCCTCTCCTAAGACATACCGGCATGCCATCATGCATGCGTACATAAACTCCCATGCTTATATACACTAACAGAGACCTTGCACACACTGGTGCACGATTCAATAACTATGCACATGCATGCACACACTGAGACAATGGTGGTCTGATGGCGGGACAATAGTGCCTGTGTAAGCCTTGTGAGCTTTGCTGTGCCTGTCTCTGTGGGAGTTTAATGGATTCCTCTTCGGCCAGACACACAGAGAGAAAGGTTTCAGACTCGAGTTTACAATACACATTATCTGTTTGGCGAAAACAACCCAACTTTCAAAGTCTGTTCTTGAGAAACAGAAGTGAACTTTGCACTTACACTTGTAAGATAAAAGTTTTATTGAGTTATGATAGCGAGTACAACCATGTGCTCTCCCTCTCTTGTTTTATATCTCTTTCTGTAAGACTTTCTTATCTGTTCTCGAGCAAGGTGCACACACACACACCCGGGTAATAGTTCTCACGTAGTGTTAACCATGACCTAACGCACGTAGACTCGCTCATGTGACTGAACAGCAGATGCACATACATCACGTTAGCATGACCATGCAACAAGCGATTATTCACGTACATCATCCCGTCTATTAACAAAACAGACATGCAGCATTAAATTTACTAGCATCTTTTTCACTGTATTCTCATGAGTGTTTGTGTTGTTGTGTTGCCAGCTTGTACTACGTAAAGAAATCACTACCTCTACATTCCATACATCCCCTTATACCACCCAGCTGTGTCTGTTGTTGCCAAGGTAACCCAGACTGACTGGCCAGTCGAAAGCGGGACCTAATTACAATCTGCCAACCTCCGTGCATTCACCCCCTTCATCCATTCTTCTCTCTCTGTATAAACCTCTCCTATCATTTTATCTCTCTACAACTTGACAGAAACAAGAAAATGTGGCTTTTTGACAGACACATGAGGCACAGTGCTTACCGTCTGTTCTCTCTATGTCCCAGGCATATGTCAATTAAATTCAGTCCGTCTGAATCTGTCTGATCCTTCTGACCCGCAGAGACCAAGCAGTCTGATCCAGGTTTGACTGTAAAAACCAGTCCTTAATTTGAGAAGACTCTGATAGCCCGGATGGTGCATTAAGGACACAGGGATCAGGGCTGAACGTCTGTAAAACTGCCCTAAATACAGTGTGTCCCCTGACCATCTTTGTGTTTAATTCACACAAGCAAATGTTCAGTCTTCATTTTCTAGCTCCAACAGCTGTATTAACACTGTACTAATGGCACTGGACCAGCATCCTTTAAGCTGCAGTAGGTGTCTGTAATGTTGTGCATAAGTACGGCTTAGCCTACTGTTAGCTGTCTGAAACTATGGACAGTAAGATGTAGGTCAGGGCAGTCCCTTTGGATGGACACTGCCAAGTTCAACTTACTGTATGAGTTTGCGTCCTGTTTTTCATCCAGTCTGTTCTTTATTGGGTCAGACAGACAATCTGAGTGATGCTGCTCTTATTTAGACTGCTGTCTTTACACATGAAGTCATTCTCCGCAGAAAAGTCAACCCCAATCCTAGTAAAACATTGACAGCGCCAACAACACAGACTAGATCAACAAGTCAAACACCCAATGGCTCAACCCCAAAGGCACATTCACCCCACCCAAACACTTAGAAACCACCCAGGCCCCAGAGACCAATAAGTCTGATGACAGTGTGCTTTGGGTGTATGCCTCAAAAAACTGTGATTTCATTGATGTGACATTTTCAGTTGACAACGCCAATTTGTCCATGTGATCATGATTGTTAGCTGCCATGTGATTTATGTTGATTCCAGCTTTCCAAACAGCAGCTGCCCGTGAGCATGTTCTGTTATGTCACGTTAATCATTCTGGTTCAAGTTGTCTATGCATATTCCTCAGTCAGTCATTCACGCCTCTATCTTTTCTCATCTATTCTTTTCTGTACTCTCATCGACACTGCTGTGATGTAGTCACTCATTTCTAATCTGACATTGTGTTTTAAAGCGTACCTCCTGCTACCCACTCTACAGGTCTCCCTCATTTACTCGCATTGACAGTGTGGGGCTCAGCCATTCCTCGTCTCCCCAGTCCTGTAGATCTGCGTGGTGACACGGAGCTGTTTCTGTTACCCTCCAAAATAAATTTGGCTTTATCAGGATGGAGATCAGGTTACTCCCCTTCACCCTCACCCTATCCCTCTTTCCTGCTCTCTCTTTTTCTCCTCCCTCTTTCTCCCTGTTTCTGTTTTTAAGTCCCCCCATTTTCTTGTATCTTTGGAAACATTTCCTCTTACCTATTTCCACCATTTTATTTCCTCCTTAAATGTCGGCCTCACACTCATTTCCTGCGGTCTCTGGTTCCCTCGTGGACTGGTGCGCAGTAAAATGAATGGCATAATTAGAATCACACACTCTTAATTGGCTCTTTCCCAGCTCCATTCATAATAACTCTATTTAAAATCACACCCTCTCAGGGTGTGTGTGTCTGTGTGTGTCACTGGAGGCAAAAGTGTGAAATTAAGCTCGCCAGAATCCAGTGAAAGCACAGTGAACTCTGGACATGGTGTGTGTGTGTTTGTGTGTGTTCCCGGTGTATGTGTGTGGAGTGCACTCATTAGCTCATGTCCTCTAATGAGAGCCACGGGTGGTTTAACACCTCAGCCCTATAGACGGGGCCTGGCCATGCCAGGCTGAATCCAGCCTGATTGTAATTATAGCAGTCAGTCTGAATGGACCACAGTGCATTAGCAGCCTTCTCCCTGCTACGGCCTGTTCTGTAATTAGAAATGTCAGAGCTGACCTATTATGTATCTTTGGCCATTTCTCTACCCTGCTGCTACAGAGACATTCAAGACAAACAGCTGGAGTGGGAATCAAACCGACAACCCTGTTGGCAGCCATTTGTATTCAGGGAATTATTTCCAGTGCAGTCATGACGGAGTGGAGGCCAGCAAAGATGTGATGCAAAACTACAGGGACCGGTCTCATGACCAAGTGTGTGTGCATGTGTGTGTAACAGAGTAGTGTTGTGAGTACATGAGTACAGCCCTGAACCACAGTGAGCTAACCACAGTGAGGGACTGCAATTAAGATTTTTCCGAGAATAGTGAGAAAACAAACAGAGAAAACAGTCAACTTTTATACTGACCATACAGCTTACACAAACACACATCAGTGTGTGCTGGACCTGCCAAGCTACACTCCTCCTCTCTTTTTAAACATAAAAAATGCTACATCAAACGTCTTTGCAAAATCTCCAATTGCAAAGGCAGTTTAATGTCGGCTTGCTTATCAGCAAACATACACACCTCGCAGAATATGACAACCTTGAGAGAGTTTGACTTAAGTGCTTTTCCAAGTTGTCAGGGTTCACTGATTAATTTGGCATTGGTATCATCCATCGAGGTTACTTTAATGCAATTTCAAATTTTCTACCATTTTTTAATGCTCCCAAAATACACAGTGTAGTGTGGAGGCCATCACTACAAATCAATTTCAAAAGATGACATCGTATTGTTGTTTGGCGGATCACATGAATAAGGGTAACATTATATACTTTAACATTTTGCAGTGGAGAGTGATTATTTTCTTTTATACAAAGGGAGGAAGAGTGGCACATAGCAGAGATAAAACTGTGAGGAGATTGTTTTTTTTCAGTATAAAAGAAGTTTTTTGGCAGATATACCATCACTAACTGGTAGCTCTCCATTTTCCACATTTGTCGATAACTTTTAGCTATCTTCTTTTCAACAGTTTATCCATATTTTACCTATCTTTTAGGAGTTTCAGCAGTTTATTCCTTACTTTTAGCCAATCGTTTCAACTCCGGTGCTAATAGTTTTAATGCACTCTTACTCATGTGGTGTTTATCAAACTGTAATTTCTGTTTTATCAAATTAGTTGTGCTACTCCACAAGCTTCCATGGAGCCCCTGGCAGCTGCAGAACTACATATTTATACACAAGCTCAGAAGCATAAAAAGGATAAGAAAAAAAAAAGTGAGTTTGGGTTTATGAAATGCACATACAAATGATGCTAATGCAAACATACTTACACACACACACACACAAGCCTCCAGACAATATTTCTGCTCTGATAAGAGCATAAGCTAGTTTTTTGTTTGCCATAATCATTTCAAAATCTGACACCTTTCTTTGACTGATTTAGGCCAATTCACTGACATACTCCACAGTGTTTTCACACTAGATCATACTGTAGAGTGAGCTGAATACAAACGCACGCACACACACCCACACACACACAAACACACACATCCCTGTGATAGGCATACCCACTGACGTTAACCCACTTAAGTATAATATCCAATAATGGGATTAGCTCTTTTATTCCATTGATGGAGAGGAGTAAAGAGAGGAAAGTGGTCCCACATGCACCAAGACGACCATAAAATCAGTCCTCAGCGACGCTACAGGATTTATTCTAATATTCCACCTCACCTTCTTTATATCCTCTCCAGTTTAAGTCAAACCAATGACAGATGTGTGATTTCAGGAGTGATGTGCTGTACCGATTAGATGGCAAATACTGAGAGTTCAGAGTGATGATCCATATAGTTCTTTGAAGCTCACAAGCCCTTAACTGTAAGCCTGTTATAACCAGACTTACTACGCCTCCTCTTCATACCTTATCCCCAGTTGAAGAAGAGGACATAGTAATGCGATTGGTTCTAATCGTATGAGTAACAATAGAGACTTTCAGAAGCTAAGTAATCCTGACCAATACTGTTCTTTGCTTATTCATTGTGTAACCCCCTGTCCTGCCCTTTGAGTGCATCCCAGCTAACCTGACCTCCGGGCTAGAACTGTATTAGATTACATGTCCCCATTGTACGGACATTGTTGACCACGTGAAAGAGGAGGACGAAGGCTTCAAATGGAGGATTTACAAAGTCTTTGTCCTTATAACTTCAAGAGCAGTTTAAGTTCAAAGTGATACTGTAAATAAATACAGAATATAAGAATAAATGTCCTATTGGATAATCATCCAGTATCTCAATTTCACAGTCAGTGTTACATCTGAATCTTGGACTTTTCAGAATTTGATTCCACCTGGGAAAACGATGCAAACATTTTGACAGGTTTGGCCAGCAAGCGTATGCAGATGGCAGTGATCAAAGCCAAATATGATCACAAAGTCTTAATTTTGCCTGCACACACCCATCCAATTTTGATCTTGTTTTTACTTCTGTCTTTGTCAAAGTCAGCTATGATCAAGGGACATGCATAATGCAGAATTTATTACAATGCCTCACATTCATTTCTGAGGCTGGACTGATTGTGCATCACGCCACAGTGACTAAGACGTCTTGCTTGTGAGCACATTCTGCCTCTGACAGTCTTATGAAAGCCCACATCACAAAATAACATTTTAGATGAATGACTTAAGTCCCTGATGAAAAAGCTGCTCCAAAAGAGCCTCCCTTTCTTTTGCAACTGGATGATCCCAAAAACATCCTTCAGATCCCCATGAGCCTCTTTCCTTGCAGGATCAATGTGTGTTTGTGACGTGTGTCTAACTGAATCAGGGTATTTTATTCCATTAGTCCATTCTGGTAGAGGACACCATCTGTTAGCTGTTAAGAGCTTGGGAGGAGACCACCGCCCCAACTGAACTTTTCCTCATTGCCTGTTTTAACTCACCCAATAACCTCTAAAATCTGACCTGACCTTCCCTCAACCCATCACCCGCTGTCATCAGATAACTGGACACACAACCTGTCCACATGTAGGTAACTTGGATAATTTCAGTGCCTGTGAGCCAATAAATCACTTGAGTGAAACATGCCAGTCTGTGTGTGTGGATGACTCTCTGCTGATCAGGTTTGGCAGTACTGTGGAAAATCCCACAGGAACATGTTGTGCATGTATCCATCTGCCAAGGATAAACCATCCAAACCTCCGAGTTAGTGTGTGTTTGTGTTTGTGTGTGGATTGGCTTAACTCCTGTACACTTGCGAGGACTGACTATCTAATCTATCTGACTGATTTAATGAGGACATTTTGACGAGTCCTCATTCTGATTTATAGGGGTTACTATCTGTGATAAGGGCTTAGATAGGGATTATGGTTGTGGGCAGATTCACTGTTTGTTAAAGGCAAATTCCTCTGTATTCTGCTAACATTTTACTCATTGGCTTAATTTCATAATTTGTTTAGATTTTTGTCTGAACACATCCAATTTAATCCAAAAACAAATCAGAGTTAGCTTCAAAAGACTAATTCATGTAATATGTATGTAACTGCCATTTGCCAGCTCCTCTTGGTGTCATTAGCTCTGCATAAGTTTAAGAAAGGACATGAGCTTGTTGTCGTCAGTGGAAGTAACAGCCCCGATCTGAGCACTTGAGTCCCTCGCGCTGCCGTAGCGATGTTGTAAATACCTTGTAAATGTTGTAAAGATAATGTAACTCTGATACACTGTCAATATAAAGCCCTCACTAGGAAAGAAAAGTCGATATGTGTGGATCCATGTGTGTGCCTGTGTGTGGTCGTGTGATAGCTGGACTAGATATTGCTACTTCCCACTTGTGTCATTTAGGAGACCCTGGTTGAGGAGATCACCATGGTGACCACTCTTTGTCAAGAGGTGCACACACAAACAAATACAAATCTCCTGTTTGACTTTGAGTGCATCAATTATTAATGGACTGTGCTCTCTAAATTAGTTTCCACTCTCTCATTAGCCAGAATCTCTTCAAGAGCCACATCTGCGCTCCCATTCTGAGCGATTCCTCCTTGCACCCTTATGTTTATCAACATTTGCACAATGAGATCTCGGGGAATCTTTTGCAGAGGATATGAAACTACAAAAAAGCTGCAACAAAAAGCTGCACATGAAATCTAGCACGGAGTAGCAGGATAACTCTTGAGTGTGTGTCTGCGTGTGGGTGGATCTGGCTGTGTAAATTGGAAGTTGCTTTCTGTAATTGCCTCTACAGGTGTTTTTCTAGTGGCAAATTAGCTTTATGCCACACTTCTGCTCAACAGGAGAAAACAAAAGGCGCAGAGATGAAGGTTGAGGCAAAAGACATTGATCGAATTTGTGCGCGTGTGTGTTTTTGTTGAGTGTGTTTACATGTAGAAGAAAACAGGGACAGCCCCCTGACATGGAAAGTGCTAGACTCCGAGAGTTCTTGATAATTAAGCGACTGTGCCATTATGCAATGAGCACGACCATGCCAATGATAGACAAAGAAAAAAAACACAGAGACACAGAACAGGAGGCAGAGAAGACGGGGGGCTGGGGGTTGGATGAATTACAGAGAAAGGAAAAGAGAAGGAACAAAGAGAAGGAGATGCACTGCAGAGAAGGACTTACAGATAACGTTGAGTTGTTCGGTATGTTTTGCTGTTTGGCTGAAGCTTGAATGGAAACTTGGTTTTATGGTGTGTAAGTTGGGATTTATGCGACTAGTGAGCATGCAGTAAGCTATATTTGGAGTGGGTCAAGCAATGTGTGTATGCATTTAGAGAATGCTAACGTATCCATGACACACATACATGCACTTTGCCCTTGCACCTGTAACATTGTAACCTTAGCAGTGTGTGCATGTTTAAGTGTGTTTCTGTATATTTGTGTCTATGTGTGCCTGTGCGCCACAAGACCTAAACATGGTTAGCCACAGGGTTTTAACGTCTTGCCTCTCTAACTTGTTGATCCTCGGCGCCTATCCATAGAAACATTTAGCATAGCATGCATGTTTATGAGTCTACGGGTTAAAAAAGGGTTTTGCTCAATCACTGATGTACAGTACTTGTATGTTTAACTGTAACATGTGCTACAACACAAGGTACCAAAGGTATGTGGACACAGGAAGTAAAATTGGACCTCTGTAGATTTCCAACCAGATTTTGGGACCTGGCTACAAGGATTTGCTCCCATTCAGCCACAGGAAGACTGGTCCAATTCAATTCACCCCACAGGTGTCAGGTGGGGTTGGGGTCAAGGGTATTTGGAGACAAGTCAAGTATTTGCATACTAAACATGTTTAGAGCCTCCCTCAAATTGTTTCCACAAAGTTAGAAACACATGGTTATCTAATATCATTGCATGTTGTAGCAATGTCAAACTATTCCCTTAAAAAGAGCCCCAGACTACAAGTAGCATGGACACAGCTGTGTCTGCATACTTGTGGCGGTATAGTGAAGACATAATGGGCCTTTAGAGCAAAAATAGCACTTAATAAATTTAGCAAACTGAATCAAGCTCTGTTCACTCTCTTTCTATTCGAAAGCGGAACAAATTCCTCATCATCCTCATCATACCTACATACTCTCTCAGCCGCAGTCTCATCAACTCTGTTGTTGGCTCCAAAAGAAGGGCAGCAGAGATGCTGATCATCATAACAGAGCATTCTACTGCCAGGAGAGAAACAAGCAATCTTTCTTACTCAAATGCGATTATGAGCACATGTACCCACACACATGCACGCATGTAGACAGTCATGCACACTTGTATACACAATTATGCACACACATATCCAACAGCAGTGTATGCACGCACACGCACACACACACACAACCGCCCACGCACACCCTTGGAAGAAGCCACTCACACTTCGCCCCCATAGAGTACATGTCAGTCCATCTGGGATCATTAACACTATGTTAATGAATATAGGGCTGGGGCCAGGAGCATGTGAGGAGAGGAGAGAGTGAGGATACAGAAAGAGATGGAGAGAGAGAGATAAAGAGGACAGAGGGTGGGAGGATGGAGGAGGATAATGGATTCTCTTCTAACAAATGCACTGCCTGAGGTACTTGTGGGGGGGGTAAGAAAAGATTGAAAGTGAGAAAAAGGGGCAAGCAGCAAGACAAAAACTGGACCACACCAAGATTGGGGGAAGTAGCACCTGAAAGAGAGCAATACTGCAAAAAAAGAGAGTAAAGGGAGGGGGGAAGATGCTCAATGTGAAAAGAAAACAAGAAAAAGTAAACTAATCAGGGAGAGATGTGCTCGGTACACTCTGGCCAGGGGCTGACGAAGGCTCCATGGAAGTAACTGAACAGATGAACAGAAGAAAGGGGAAGGGAAGACAGCAAAGACAACAGATGAAGCCGAAAGAACAGGCAGGGAGACAGACAGGCAGATACAGTATAACAATTGATGGCAGAGGCAATGCAAGCTGAGTAGCGTGGTTAAATATTTCACTGGGGCTTGTTTGTGCTTTTGTGTGCTGCTCTGTGCCCGTGTGTGTGCGTGTGTGTGTGTGTGTGTGTGTGTGTGTGTGTGTGTGTGTGAATGTGTGCGTGGGCATGTGAATGAGAGTCCCTGGGAGACAGAAAAGAGGACAGAGCAGCGGGGAGAGAGCGAACGAGTGAAGTGTGCCTGTTGACTGGGCAAGTTAATGATTTCTGTGGTCTGAATAGTGACACAGTGTTAGTCCAGGAGTGAGGGACGTGGCTCATTTACCCCCTACCAATACACACACACACACACACACAGCATTGTTTTATTTTGTTTGTATGTGTCTGTGATTTCTTTTGATACCCTGTCAGTTTATGTGTTGCACATTTGGAAACAGCTCAGCCTCCATGGCGGCTTTCCAGAAGATGCTCAGAGAAGAAACACCACCTTATTGCGAGCTTGTCATTGCAAGAATCACTATTTTCCTCCCTGCCGGGCTAAATCTAAACACATGGAGCGCTATTAAGCTGAAGCGTGTGTCCCTGTGTTTGAATTGAAGACCACCTGTATGCAGATGAATGGGTGTGAATAGGGGCCGGGAGACATGCCTTTGTGGCACGTCCCACAGAGAAGGGGCAGCTTGTCGGAGTGTGCCGCTATGAGCCAGAGGGCCAAGGGCCCGCAGGAGGCTGGGGATAAAAGGACAGAGGGCAGCAGGGTGACAAGCTGTCCATGTGTAGGTGAAACAATGCCAAGTGTTAACAAGCCTAAGATAGCGGTAATGACAGAGGTTAGGTGAACAAAAGGTAAGTATTTGAAATGCAATCTGTGATCAACTAGAGTCAATAAGGAGCATATTACAGTGATGTCGCCCCTTTAAGCCCCTTTATACCCTATTCATTTTATCATAATGTTGATCCTCTGTATGACCTGTTTTCTTTTCCAACGCCTGATATGTTTATTCTCTGCGGCAAAAGTTAAGGAAGAGAGACAGCTGAGGCAGAGGCTCAAGGGCACTACACATGATGACCTTATAAAGTCAGGGCAAAAATAAGAGGCAGAGATGTGATCAACAGGATAACATCTCGCTTCTCCTAATGCAGCAACAATAGAGGCAGCAGCAGGGAGCAGAGCCCTCCTACATATCTTTAAACTCCAATAAAAATCTGTGCAAGCACATGCCTGCTGTGTTTGGGCAGATGTGTTCATACGCTCACCCTAACTTTCTCTATCAACACTGTTTGGTTCTTGTTATGTTTCAGTGTTGCTGACGCCCAGTCTTTCCATCTGTCTTTTATCTGTAACACCCTACTGTCACTGCGTTTTTTTTCTAAGTTTCACTCCACCTCATTTTGATTTATTCTCTCCTCTCTCTATTAAACACTCCTGTTTCATATTTCTGTGTGTGTGTGTGTGTGTGTCTGAAGAAACCGCTCCAATTCTTGAGACAGAGATCCCTGACCAGCTCGGATCCCTGCCTCAGGCCGACAGGATGGAGAGGAAGAAGCTGAAGAAAGACGCAGGACTGAAAATTTAATAGGCTGAGGGGATTCAAGTCTTTTTTTTAATAGCTGTCTCCCACATATCCTTAACCCCTCTTATCAAAACATTTATTCTAGCTGGGCTGATACTTCTCTTCGTCTGACTCCATCTGTTTTTGTTTTATTTATCTCTTCATTTCCCGAAACCTCTCCGATATGTTACCCTCCAATAAAAAATGCATTTGAATTTGGTTGAGACAATAGGAAAAAGAGGAGGCATTTGCCAGGTAAAGGCAGCACCATGTTCTCTGTTTTCTTTTACCTAATTACGCAAGTTATGTAATTGTAGGACTTCCATAACATGTTGAACAACTCGTGGCAGAAACTGTGACGCCTGGAGACAAGTGCCTAGAAAATAAACACGCTGGTTTCCGTTTGCTGAAAGGTTTGTACGGCTGTCAGGTCTTCCCCCAACTTCCTTTAATCCACTTTTAGAACTGCGGAGCTCTTTATCGTCTCAACACTTTTCTCTCTGAGTTGCTTTTTTTTTTTTTTTTTTTTTTTGAGGCATCCAGTTTTCTCTGCTTTACTGTGATTCACAGAAACCCTGGTCTTCCCTTTCTGTGTGTTTCTGTGTGTGTCTGTATGGGCTGTGGGAGGATTAAGTCTCACTCTCAGAGTCATCCGTGGTTTCCACTGGCAACAACAATATCAAAAAAGCTTGCAGAGCAGACCTACATGTTTGTTTGCACGCTCGTATCTGTCTTTGTATTTGTGTACATGTATAGTATACATATAGTATATGTGCATGTGTGCAACAGGAGATCCCAGCCATCTGACGCTTGGCTGCAGCAGCAGAGAGGAGGTGTATTTGTGGGTTGTGATTTTCTAAATTTGTGTTGTGGCCTTGCAGCACGGTTGCTTATGTGTTAGATGAACGCATCATGAGGAGATCCCATGTATGAGCAGCGGAAGTCTGCTGGCAACGAGGGAAACTGACAGTCAGTCTACTCTTGTGTATGAGTGAGAACTGATGGATCCTGTTGCTGGTAGTCTGAATCACCGGCTTGTTTGGGAGCTGCTAGAACAGTATTTGCATTTCAGTCATTCCTAGAGGAAATCAATACATGCTGTATATCTACAGCAGTTTCTAACGTCAGTACAGCTAAGTGAAATAATCTGGCCATTACAGGAAGAACTGGTCGTTGATGAAATTTTCCAGAGGTTTTGCATAAACTATGACCTAGAATTTTTAATTATGCTGCCAGTAATTGTTAATATGGCTGCTTGTCCCCATTATTCGTCATCATACATTGTGTCATTTCCTCACTCTTTTTCCTCCTCTTTTTTGGGGAGACATTATAAAATGGAAAAGCACCAACAGCTATGATTAACCCCCCACTCCCACTGCCTACGGGAGCCACAGTCAGTGTGAGTGTGTGTGTGTGTGTGTCTGTGTGAGATCCTCTCAGAATGCCAGAACGTGTGTGTGCTTGCCCAGCCGTGCCTAAGGACGGTCAGACATACAGTTTGTCTGTGCGCACACACACACACACACACACATACACAATGCCCCCTCCTGTCTCCCTGCAGCTCTGGAGCTCTGAACCAGCTAACCCAGGCTGGGCTCCATCCCTGCCCGAGGGAAGCCCTCTCCTGCTGGGGCCACAATCCTGCTGACACCCCATGGTCTGGAGTTTATCCACTCCATCTGTGAGGTTTTTTTGTAAAGTTAACTGTCTGGGGTAGGGCTAAGCAGAGACCACAAGATTAGACAGACTGATAAGAAGGTAATAATTCTTTATTATCTGACAAAACGCAGTCAGTACACTGGCGTGCCTAGACAACAACAGCCTGCAAGAACACACACACGTCTCTGCAGAGGGTTCTCAAATGATTGAAATACAACCAGTGCGACTAAGCTCCTCAGAATACGACATATAAAAGTAATCTGTCTCAGCAGCATTAGTGCAGCAAGATATTTACAGCTCCCTTTCAAAATGCACATTAAAAAAGCAATGCGATTTAGCACAGTACAAAATATATAAACTGACAACTGCATTACAACACATAACTACTAAACACAATACAATGAGTTGCAACATATCGCACGTCACAAAACAATGCAACTCGGCGCAGCAACAATGCATTACAATGTTACAAAACAACAACTTAATACACTAAACCAACAACAACAGAAACCAACCCAGGACAATGGGAGTAGAAATTCACTTGAATTGTTTAGTCTTTTTATGTGTTGGAAAAGTACATTTAGTCAAATAGGTTACTGTACAATCATGAGTTACTTTTACTTGATTATTTTCTCATTTAATGCTACTTCATACTGATACTCCACTGGACGTCACAACAGAATATTGTACTTTTTACTAAACTACATTTATTTCAATTCAGATTGAGATTTTAAAAACAAAACGTATGATTTGTTCATAAAATGACACAGCTGATAAACTACCTGTAGCCTGAACCTATAAATAAATGATCAGGATACTTTTTCCATCACAGTCATATTTATCATTGCATTTTTTATGTCTCTTAGTGTACATACATATTCACCTGTGTTCTCTTAACTGATTTTGTTTACTTTTATATCTGATAAAAAAAATTGCTGATTGACTCGGTTTTACACTTAAGTTATTATCACTGAGTGATAAATATTTCAGTTGTGTGTTTTCGTCTGCATGTTTTCACTTTTTGTTGTTTATAACTTTCTTAGCTTATCATCTAATATTGTAGTTTAACTTATATTAGTTTATTACACTTCTTCAATGTTTCATTTGTTGTTTTTCTGAATTCCTGGTCTAAAGTGCGAGCAGCTGGAAGACGCTTCTCCAGTGGTGGGCGGGGCATTCAGATGGTCTCGCTGCTATTGGCTAGTGGCACTATGAGGGGTGTTGCCATTGCCAGACAAAACAGACAAGTTGCGCGTCTCTGAACCAGTCAGGAGTTGAACATCGTTA